>NC_056741.1:1107431320-1107731320 GCF_019279795.1 Protopterus annectens
CTCACATTTTCAATTTACAGCCTTGCCCTTTGGCTTACCTACTGCTCCAAGTGTGTTCAAAAAATGCGTGGCTCCTGCCATTGCGTTTTGCCACACCAAGGGCATCCAAATATACCCTTATCTGGATGACATTCTCCTCCTAGCTGAATCAGAAACCATGCTCCTAAATCACCTAAAATTCACCATGACCATCCTGCACAACTTGGGCTTCACCCTAAACTTTCCAAAATCCTCTCTGCACCCATAGCAAGACAAAGTTTTCTTGGGATGCAGGATCAGAGCAGATTTGATGAGATCCCACCTCCGACAGGACAAATTGCAGTTTCTCTCAACTCACTTCCAAGACCTTCTGGGGGTATCCCACCTTTCTGCAAGGCAGTTCGTACAAGTTCTGGGACTCATGGCAGCCACAATCCCCATGCTACCTCTAGCCAGGTTGCACGTGAGAAAATTTCAATGGTATTCAAAGAATGTATGGTCTCAGCACCAATACTCCCTAGACAAACAAATCCCCCTTCTGGCCTTTCTAAAGTCAGAATTGAGATGGTGGATCCAACAAATCCTCCACAACCAAGGCATCTCCCTACAGCTTCCTCCCCCTACACAGTCCATGCACACAGATGCATCATATGTAGGGTGGGGGGTGACCCCAAAGGGTTACAGGGCTCAAGAATCTTGGACCACTGCCCTTCAAAAACAACACATTAACGTCAGGGAGATGATTGCAGTCCTACTGGCCCTTCAGGCCTTCCTTCCCATCCTTCAACCAGGCCTTCTTCACATTCTTACAGACAACACCACAATCGTGGTACCTGAACAAACAGGGAGGGACAAAAACCTACCTCTTATGCGGGATAACCATACAGATTTGGGAGCTAGCCATCTGACACAATCTCTTCCTGCAGGCCTCTTACATCCCCTTCTCAGGAAAACAAACTTGCTCAGCAGAACATCCTCTGACCTTCACGAATGGATGCTAAACAGGAAAACCTTTCTAGACATAGGCCACCAGTGGGGCACACCTCAAGTGGATCCGTTTGCTTCACCCCCAGAACAGACAGCTAAGCAAAATCTGCAGCAGGGATCACACTCCATCAGCCTAGAGAGTGAATGCCTTCAGCTTTCCTTGGAAGGGGATGTTCCTTTGTGTTCCCCCCCCTTCCCACTGATGCAAAAGGTTCTCCTAAAAATCAAGAAAGACCAACCAGAAAGCTTGCTGATGACTCCCTACTGGCCAAGGCAACACTGGTTCCCCCTTCTCCCCTCTTTAGCCGAGGGCAATCACCGCAAGTTACCCCACAAGGTGGACCCACTATCTCAGCAAAAGGGATCTCTTATTCACCCTCAGCTGCAAATGCTCAGCCTAACACTTTGGGTGATCAACTTCTAATCCCCTACAGACAGCTCTACTCTTGAGTACATGCTCTCAGTCTTGAGGGAGGCCAGGAAACCAGCAACTAAAAAGACATACCTATTGAAATGGGAAAGATTCTCAAAATGATGCCTTCTTAAGGACATGGACCCAATGCAGGCAGACCCCTCCCTAGTCCTTGGCTATGTTTGCGATCTCATTAAGGCTGTACTAACTTACTCCTCTGTGAAAGTCCACCTTTCAGCCATTTCAGCCTGCCTACCCTTACAGCCACCCCTGTTTTCCAGGCTGGACATTAAACTTTTCCTGAGAGGGGTCCTTCATATTAGACCACCTAGAAAGCCCATCCCTCCTCCCTGGACCTCAACTTTGTCTTAGAAAAACTCAGCTTACCCCCTTTTGAGCCGGCTAGATGTTCATCGTGCATACAGCTGTAGTCATAACAGATGGGTTCTCCTGCTGTCAGGCGGGTCCTCGGTCGGCCAAATTCCAGTGTCTAGGTCCGGCGTCGGTTGTCGTCGCTTCTTTCCTGACGTCAGTGCGACAGGGCTATAAAAGAACCAGCCAACGCCATTTTCTTCAGTCTTTCTTGCCGCGCGGTGCCGGAAGCAGAATCAGTTCACAAGTGCCGGTTGGCCAGCTCCTGAAATTACGAAAATTTTGCAACCGAAGTCTTCTTGAAAGCTAAGTACCCCGTTGGGGAAACGTTTCTTGCCTCAGACCGATGTCAGACAAAGTTAATAATTGTATTTCATGTGGGAAGCAAATACCGCATAAGGATTTTCATTCCCTCTGCATTCCTTGCTTAGGCCCAGACCACGATGTCTCGGTCTGTCGTTTTTGTGCTGCATTCAACAAACGCACCATTAAACGTCGGGCGGAGTTCGCCCAGCACTATTTTGGCAAAAAATTTAACTATATTATGTCATCGGATACTCCGACTCCAGTTTTGTCTAAAAACCGCAAAGATAAGGACCGACACACGAGGTCCGCGGCCTCTACCGACACCACGCCAAAGCCGACTACGGGTGGTACGGTTCTCAGCGAGGCGCCTACGCAGCCCCTGCCTACCGACGACACTTCATTGGCGGTGTCTACTGCGCCCGAGGTCGCAGGCTCCTCGGCCCACACCCCGACTACAGATACCAAAGCCACTTTTGGTGGTGAATCTCAAAACGTAGACAGGTCTGCCTCTTCTCAAGGTGTCTTCAGACCTTCCTCTTCTTTTTTCCATCAAGGCTTTCACTAAGTCTAAAGCAGCCATGCATTCTAAGAGACAAGCTACACAGGGCCCTTCTCCAGGCCCCATGCCTAAAAAACAGATGCTTAAAATGGCTGAGGATTTAATTACTCTTATCAGGGGTTCTCAACCCCCCCCCCCCCGGACAAAAGGCCCAGAGTGGAGGAAGAATCCCCCTCCTCTGACCAGGCCTCCATTATTTCAGAGCACTCTGATGAACAGGAACATTCTTTCTCCCCTTTTGAAGATTCTGATGCAGAGGAGTCCATTCCCTCTGTTCCCAGAGGATTACTCATTTGGGGAACCTTGCATACCTTAAGGGAGCACTTCCACTGGGAAGGCCAAGAGTACTCAGATTCCAAGAAAAGGCTTAGGGATTTTCTGTTGCTACCTCAGCACAGGCCTCTGGCTATACCTCCTGTCTTAGACATACTAGATGATGTGTACTCGGAGGCCTGCCTTAACCCGGATTCTTTACCTCCAGCCCCAGTCAAGCCTGACAGGTACTACCGGGTTCCTGACTCACACCAATTTTTATACAAAAGCCATGCGGCTGACCCAGAAACTATCTCACAGGGCCCCAAGGGAATTAAGGCCTCCACTGCTAAAAATCCATTACCTTCCGAGAGAGATTCCAGATCCTTAGAAAGGTGGGGAAAAAAGGTATACACCTCGGCCACTTTAACCATGAGGGCATTAAACTGCCAGTTCCATATGCTAAAGTACCAACAGTTTCTGTTATCACAGTTGAGAAGCAAAACGTCACAACCTGAACAACCAGACTTGAAGGAGTTGCAGGATTTGATGCATAGTGCAGAACAAGTGGGTAAACATACCTTGCAATGTGGTTTTGATGCTCTAGAGGCCTCATGTAGAGCTGCTGCCTGGCTCAAGGAGCAAACCTTACCAGATCATGTCAAAGCTAAATTACTAGATGCCCCTCTACAAAAGGATGCATTATTTGGTGTTAAAGCTGAGTAGGTATTAAAGAAAATGGAGGAAAAGGCTAAATCAATGCAAACAGTGAAAGATTTTCTACAGGTACAACCTCCACGTTTCAGTAGAAATTGGCCTTCCAAAAATTGGTCCTTTCCAGCCACGGACAGACCCCAAAGAGGTAGATACAGGCGCCCGAGGGGCAGAGGGCAATCTCAAGGATCGTTTAGAGGCAGACAATGGCAAGCTCCTACACAAAGAGGTGGTGAGGATAGTTCGCAGCCATTCAGAAAGCAAGCCCAATGACTTTCCCCTTTGCATGCCAAGCAAGGCTCAAATGGCAGCACCCTTAGGCGGAAAACTGGCATTATTTTCAAAAATTGGCATATTGTCACAAAAGACAAATGGATCCTGGACATTATAAACAGAGGCTACAGATTCCATTTTCACACCCTTCCAAAATGAGAGGCATGCCAAACCTGCCACACAATCAAAGGGCAGAGGCACAAAGACAAATTTCAGATCTCATGGACATGAAAGCTATTCAAGAGGTACCTACTCACGAACAAGGTCAAGTTTTTATTCCAGACTATTCCTGGTACCAAGGAAGGGAAAAGATTGGAGACCTATTTTGGACCTATCCATCCTAAACACATTTTTACTCGTACCAAAATTCAAGATGCTCACATTACAGCAGCTTCTTCCCATGCTGGGCAAGGAGTCTTGGCTGGTAACATTGGACCTCAAGGAGGCATACCTGCATGTCCCAATCAGACAAAATTGCAGAAGATACCTCAGATTTCTTGCAGGTTCAACCCATTATCAATTCTCAGCATTGCCCTTTGGCTTATCTACTGCCCAGAGTATTCCCGAAATGCCTGGCATCAGTAATTGCCTACTGCAGACTTCAAGGGATACAAATATACCCATATTTGGACGACTGCCTGATCCAAGCGGACAGCAAGCACATACTTCTGAAACATCTGGCTTTTGTAATAATGTTGTTGAATTCTCTGGGATACACAGTCAACAAAAAGAAATCAAGGCTAATACCCTCTCAGAAAATAATTTTCCTGGGTGCCAACTTGGACACAAACACCCAGATGGCCTACCTCACGCCAGAGAAGCAGGGGCAACTAACTCAATACTTCAGAAAACTAGCAAATTTCACCAGGCTGACTGCAAGGAAAATCCTGCAGGCTCTGGGATTCATGGCATCTTGCATCCTACTAATCTCATGTGCAAAGCTGCATATGAGGAAACTCCAATTGTACCTGAAAAACCTATGGTCTCAACACAGCCACAGTTTGGAAACAATAATGCCACTAATTCCATGTCTTCAAAAGGAATTTCTGTGGTGGGCTCAAGCATGCCAAACAAACACAGGTCTCCCATTCTGCAAGCCTCAAGCAAATCAAGTCATCACAACAGACGCCTCGGACTACGCCTGGGACGACATGACAGATCGGTGCATTCAGGGCAAATGGTCCCAAAATGAAAAGCACCTTCACATCAATCAAAAGGAAATGCTAGCAGTAATAAATGCTATTATAGCTTTCAAAGACCTTCTGCATCCAGGTCAACTATTGATAAGGACAGACAACACCACAGTAATGAGGTACATAAACAAACAGGGAGGAACCCATTCATACCCCCCTATGCAGGCTGGCCATGTCACTTTGGAACATGGCTCTGGAATTACAAATCGAACTTCAAGCACAGTACTTGCCAGGCAAGGAAAACACGCTGGCAGACAACCTAAGCAGAAATATGACAGATCCACACGAATGGAAGTTGCATCCTCAAGTTTTTACAGAGATAATTCAAGCATGGGGGAGGCCAGACGTAGATCTCTTTGCCTCCCACAAAAATCACCAATTGACAAAATTCTGCTCAAGGACTTTTCATCCACAGGCCTGGAGAGTGGACGCTCTCTCTTTTAGTTGGACAAGAATGACAGTTTATGCCTTTCCACCTCTTCCTCTGCTGCCCAAAGTTCTATTAAAAACCAGAGCAGACAGACCAAAGATGATTCTCATTGCTCCAGACTGGCCAAGACAGCACTGGTACCCACTCCTGAGGAGCCTGACGCATTCCCCTCCATGGACCCTACCTCTAATGCCTCTTCTTCTGACTCGGCACAGCTTCAAAACTCTTCACAGTCAGCTGAAAACACTCAATCTGGCCGCATGGAAGATTCCTTAACATCACAGCAGACCCTACTCTCCAAGGAGGTGCAGGATGTCATTTTGGAGGCCAGAAGGCCGTCTACTAGAAAAGCTTACTCCGCAAAATGGAAACGGTTTTGTGCCTGGAATGAGAAAAAGGGCCAGAATCCTGGAAAACTGAATTTACCTCAAATATTACAGTATCTAGCTGAGCTGCTAAGCAGTGGACTTTCATTCTCCTCCATCAAAATCCATGCCTCAGCCATTTCTGCAGAATACAACACTGATCCACCTTTATTCTCTCACACCCTCTTAAGACAGTTCCTCAGAGGGGCTAAGAATATAAAACCCCCAAGGAAACAACCAATACCTGCTTGGGACCTCAACTTCATTCTAGAAAAGCTGACCTTGCCTCCTTTTGAGCCAGCTGCCTCAACAGATTTGCAATATTTGTCCTGGAAAACAGCTTTCCTTCTGGCTATCACCTCTGCTCATAGGGTATCGGAACTACAAGCCCTCATGGCTGTGCAGCCTTTTATCATCTTCCATCAGGACAGAGTTTCCTTATGAACCAACCCGTCCTTTATGCCAAAGGTGGTATCCAGGGTAGCTTTGAATCAGGCTATACACTTACCTACCTTTTACCCTAATCCTCAAAACAAAGAGGAGAGACTATTACATTCCTTGGACATCCACAGACAGCTGCGCTATTATTTGGACAGAACAAAGCCTTTCAGAAAATCAGAACAGCTCTTTGTGTCCTATGCTATAGGAGCTCAAGGGAAGCCAATTTCCAAACAGACAATCTCAAAATGGATAGCCCACTGCATACGCTTTTGTTACTCTTTTCATGGTAAAACTGTACCTGCAGGCATCAGATCTCACTCCACAAGGGCCACAGCTACCTCTGCAGCTTTCCTCAGAGGAGTTCCTACCAAAGATATTTTGGAAGCAGCCACTTGGAGTTCTGTGCATACCTTCTCTAAGCACTACCACCTACCATTATAATCCAAAACTAGAGCAGGCTTTGCCACTGCAGTCTTGCAGGGCATCCTGGCTCCTCCTAGTTCCACCTAGTGCCTACCACCCCTTTCTTAGCTTTGGGATTCTACCCATCTGTTATGACTGCAGCTGTATGCACGATGAACATAGTACAGTTTTGTACCTACCATAAATGTAGATGTTCGAGTGCAGATACAGCTGCAGTCCAGGTTTCCCTCCCTCCTTCCCCTCTTGGGACAGGTCCATTGGCTAACACCTCCTCATACAACCTGATTGGGGTATTCATTTATGGTGTATTTGCTTGCAACTACTGTATTTTGATTATATTGTTTTATTACACAAATTTATGTATTGCCTTCCTTCTGGGGGCACCTGACATCTGGGGCAAGAAAAACTGAAGAAAATGGCGTCGGCTGGTTCTATTATACCCCTGTCGCACTGACGTCAGGGAAGAAGCGACGATAACCGACGCCGGACCTAGACTTTGGAATTCGGCCGACCGAGGACCCGCCTGACGGCAGGAGAACCCATCTGTTATGACTGCAGCTGTATTAGCACTCGAACATCTACATTTATGGTAGGTACAAAACTGTACTTTCAGCCTCCCTACAAATGTGCACTTGGAAAGCCATTCTTTTAGTGGCCATTTCTTCTGCTAGAAGAGAGTCAGAACTACAGGCCCTCATGGCCTGCCCTCCTTACACCACCTTCTATAATGACAGAGTTACCCTTCGCACAAATCCTTCCTTTATGCTCAGAGTAGTTAATGAACTATCTCAAAACCAGTCCATCCACTTACCCACTTTCTTCCCAACTCCAGCTAACAATGCAGAGAGAATCCTTCATTCCCTGGATGTACATAGACAATTGAGATTCTACTTGGACTAGACTAGGTCCTTTAGGAAGTCTTACCAACTCTCTATCTCCTTTCACTTCAGGGCTCTGGGCAAGATAGTCTCCAAACAAACCATTTCCTGTTGGATTAGAAAATCTATTCTTTTTTGTTATTCACACCATGGCGAGGTCTTACCGCTTGGTGTAAAAGTTCACTCCACCAGGGCCATAGCTACCTCCAAGATCTTTCTCAAAGGCCTAGACACAGCTTCCATCCTGAAAACATGCTACTTGGTCTACAGTTCACACCTTCACCAAACACTACAAACTAGACAAGTCGCCAGGGCAGGCTTTGCTAGAGCACTCCTGCAAGGATTCCTGGAATCCTCTACCTCCTCCCATTTCTCCTCCTAAGCTGTTGTACTCTCTCACACCAAATGAATACTGCAACATTGGAATAGAAGGACATAGAATAGTTGTGTAAAATCTTACCATAACCATAGATGTCCTTTTCTTCCATGTTGCAGTATTCCTTCCCACCCTCCATAGCCCCTGTTCTTCTCTTACTGCGAGGTCTGGCCTCTGGCCACTGCTTCCATCCCCTAAGGCTTATCTGTCCAGCCTTACAGTGGCATTTGCTACTTTTGTTGGCATCTTTTTTTCCTGACAGGCCAGTCCTCTGGGCTTCAGGTTCTGAGGTCTGTGCGTGCTGAGGTCACATTTATAGTCCCTGGTTTATGGCCCTTCGTGTCACAGCCCATGAACCTACAGCAGCCAGGCAAAAGCTTTTGTATAGGAGCCAACATCTGATCGCCTGAGGTGGAAAATCCCACACCAAATGAATACTGCAACATGGAAGAGAAGGACATCTATGGTTATGGTAAGATTTTACACAACTATTCTATTTGAAGTTTATGGTTAAATACAATATAAAACAAGGTAGGGGGCTATGCCCCCCACACCCCCAATGTAGTAGGCTGTGTCCCCCCCAACTATATGCACTATCTCCAGGATTGCACTACAGTACAGAAAAGGGCATATACCTTTTACTTGCCTTACAGTACTCTCTCTACACAGTGCCCTATATACTTAAATTCAGTTCACTGAGATGAGATTCAGTGAAATGAGTTTTCAGTAATTTGTGTTTTTAGCGATGTGGTCGGAGTGAAATGAGATTCAATGAAACAAAGTAGACCCATATGTAATATATATGTGTGTATATATATATATATATATATATATATATATATATATATATGTGTGTGTGTGTGTATATATATATATATATATATATATATATATATATATATATATATATATATATATATATATGTGTGTGTGTGTGTGTATGTGTGTGTGTGTGTATGTGTGTGTGTATATATATATATATATATATATATATATATATATATATATATATATATAAAATAATGCGCGCACACACACACACACACACACACACACACAGTCAGCATGTTTTTGGGGTGTGTGAAGAAGTTGGAGCAGATGTATAAACCCACACAGACAAGGGCAAAACTCCATGCAGAAAGTGACTAGGAGTAATGCTTGAACTCAACACCTTTAACTTGAGAGGCAGACATCATATTATCAAATACCTTCCCTGGGTTAGTAGCCAGCATGAGTAGTACATTTTACCCAGAACACATTTTAAAATTCAACAAAAAATGCAAAGCGTGAGACCAATGCACATTCCATGGCTAAAAATATTCCATAAAATAGAATATAAAAATAATAAAGTTGGTGAGCGCTTTCACAACCTAAACAGTTACTTCATCAGGCTGATTTTATTATTTCAAGCACTATAACCAATTATTTTATACATTTACTCTCCATCTGATGGCCATTCAAATTTCACTAGATTTAACAATAAGACAAATCAGAGAAAACTTAAAACATCGCCACCATTGGTAGGTGGCTTAATATAACATTGTAACCATTCAGTGGCTTAGAACATAAGTAATACAGCCACCCAGATTCCACTTAGTGTAATATTATAACCAGTTGTGTAGTTCCTTCCAATGAATTTTCTACCAGTCGTAAATACAAGGGAAAAACAATATAACCAATCATATTGCAAGGTTACTAGCCAAAATGCAGCCATTTAAGGTTTACTTAGTGTAGACTTGTAGCCAATCATGTTCCACAATTAAAAACGTGTAGTTTAATGGCTAAACTAATCAAACAATGTGAACTAAAATATTTTAATTAATAACAGGTATATATCAGCTGGCCTTTGGCTTCGCCTCACAATAAATACTCCCTTCTAACATATTTCCACACTATTTAAGAAGTATGTATGATAAATACTAAAAGTTGAAAACTCAGCTTAGCCTAGAATCAAACCCAGGCCTCTTACATGAAAGGTAAAAATGTTACCACTGGACCACTTCTAAATGGTTGTGTTTCAGTGTTTTAGCCCCCTGGCTTTTAAAAATGGGTTCACAGGGACCTTAGCATTCACACTTTTACTCCTATCCACTCTTAAGTTTAATAATCCATCTTCCCTCAGCACTTTCAGTTTTATTTCCAATATCACCTTGTCTAATGTTCACTTTGATAATCTCCAAAACATTAAACATAAAAAAGTGAGTTTCATCAGTGTCAAGAATATGTTTCGACAATGCATCAGTAGTGGAATTAATTCTTATCTGATTGTGTTCTCTGATACGATCTTTGAACTGTCTATCCGTTTTACCAATGTAAAATGACTCGCATACCTGGCAGGTAGTGGCAGGTAGTAAGATAAACAACATGACTGGTGTAACTACTCGCTGGTACATATAATTGATCATTATCAGGGTGCACAAATGCGTTAGCTGTAGATATAAACTGACAGTAACTACAGGCATTGCAGGGAATAGTACCCAGTTCCATACCAGCAAGAGCAATGTTGGCAGTATCTATGGGGTAACATTGCATACTCTTGATGTTCCTTTTGATGTTCTTCTGTTCCTGTGTTGCAGTATTCTAGTCCTCAGGCGACTCGTACGTCAGCTCCTGCACAAAAGCTTCAGCTTGGCTGTTGCAGTGTCTGTGGGACGTCAGACATAAGGCCATAAACCAGGAGCCTTAAATGTGACATCTGCACGCACAGTCCCCAGAACTTTTCAGCCGCAGACGACTGACACATCATGTGATCGCTCCTTCTCAGACATCGCATTAAAAAGCTGAGTAACTGTTGGGTTTTTGTTTTTATTAACATATCTGATTGCTATTGCTTAGGCTTGGTTGTTGTAGCAATTTTTAGCTGATGTCAGGTAAAAAGTGCCAATGCGGGTGCCAGATACCCCATAAAGACGCCCATGATAGGTGTGTTTTTTGCTTAGGCCAGGAGCACGACCATTCTGCCTGCTCCGTTTGTGCCGAAGACCCTACGCAGTTGTCTGGCCGCATTAAACGCCTACCTAGAAAATTGGCACCTTAAGCGGTTAGCCCTAAGAATGGATCCCACCACAGAGGCCGTGTCTGAACCTCCACGTAAGAAGCCCAAGCTTCCTAGGCCTTCTTCATCTGCTACTTCATTACCAGACACCCTGCCAACTGCTGATTTAGGAGCTGAGGGGCGCCCGGCGGATCCGACAGCTTCATTGATGACCTTTGGGGAAGCCATTGCTCAGCTGATGACTGGCACATCCTCGGAGCCTACCCAAACACCGACTTCTGTCGATGTCGAGGGGGAACCAGAATCTGTGGTACCTCCGACCGGGATCCAAACTTCTGAAATGGTTGCTTCTAAACCTGACTCCAGGCTGGTTCCAACTTCCACCCCGGCTAAAAAGAGACAGAAAACCAAGCATACCTCCTCCACTGCAGAAGGCCTACCAGATTGGCAGTCCTTCACTTCTTCCTTCATGCAGTTCTTTATGGCCCTTAGGCCTCCAGCCTCAACCTCCACTACTATACCTTTACTCAGCCCTAGGCCTGCCTCAGCCTCTCCCCCCACCCCCCCTTGACGTCTCAGATTTGGGAGGAAGAGCATGATGCTTCCTTTTCTTCCTCAGAGGACTCTATATCATATACCTCCCAAATTACATCTCCCCAGGAGTATTATCCTCCTGATGAGGAATCTATTGAAGGGGATTCTCCCCCTGAGGATATTACTTTTGGTGAGACTGTCACCACGATGAAAGACTATTTAAAATGGGATTCCTCACAAATGACTAACACCCAAAAGAGATACTTTGAGCTCCTTCAGGTAGAATCCCCCTCCCCTTCTGCTGTTCCCCTAGTTCTGCCTGCTTACTTGGATGCATTTAGTTCTGCTTCCAAGGCCCCAGACACTCAGCCACCTGCCCCCAAGCACCCAGACCGCTTCTACAAGGTGCCTGATGAGCAAAAGTTCTTAGCCAAACCACCCTTGGCAGACCCAACAGTGATTGCCTCCTTCCCTGATAAACAGTCCAGACTGCTTCGCTCTGCCTGTCTCCTACCCACTGAAAGACAGCAAATGTATGGATAGGACCGGCAAGAAAGTATACACCTCCTCCACACTGGCTTTCAGAGCCATTAATTATCAGACGTACATGCATAAGTATGCTCTGGACTTGGTGTCTCAAGCCTCGCCCATGCTGGTTTCTATCTGTGACAGCCCCATTAAGGCTGACAATCTCCTCCAAACTGTCTCTGGCTACACAAGTAGCCAGGCACTCCTATTAGATGCAGCTATGATGCTGCAGCAGCATCTGCCTGCTCTGCAGCATCTGCTTCTGTCCTCAGGAGATACTCCTGGCTGAGACTTCAGAATCTCCTGGAAGACTTCAAGTCCAAGGTCGTGGATGCCCCCTGGATCACAATTTCCTTTTTGGAAAACAATCTGCAGATCTCCAAGAATCTGCAAGAAAAAAGTAAGGAATTGCAGGACATTAGACATTTATTAGTGTCCCCCATTCCCAAGTACTATAGAAACTACCCTGCTAAGACCACCTTTGTAAGGCATAACCCTCCACAGACAGGTGCTTCCTCTTCCAGATCTAGAAGAAGGACAAGAAGACCCACCACGTCCAGACCACATCCTCAGCCCAGACAATCCTTTCAGAACAGAGGAGGCCCCAACAATGCGTGACTGCCTTGCCCATCTACCACTCTCTGCACACCTTCCCCACTGCCTCCCCTTCTGGCAAACCATCACCACGGACCAATGGGTACTATCCATTATCCAAAAAGGATATTTCCTCTCCTGGAAAGAAAAAACACCCAGGAAAGGCATCCCATATCCCCCCAAAAAACAGCTATATCTCCTTCCACAGGTTTTGTCAGACCTGATGAAGATAGGTACCATAGAACCTGTCCCCTCAGGACAGGAAGGAAAGGGTTTCTACTCCCGTCTCTGCCTGGTCCCCAGAAAAGAATGCCATTGGAGACCCATCTTAAACCTTTCCTTCCTAAATCTTCACCTTCTGGTGCCCACCTTCAAAAGGCTGTCAGTTCCCACCCTGCTACTTCTTATTCTGGCCATAGCCTTTATGGCCACCTTGGACCTAAAAGAGGCCTACTTACACATACCCATCAGGACTTCCCACAGAACATTCCTGCATTTCTCTGGGCCCTTCTCTCATTTGTCCAAACACAAATGCCAAGAGGTCCAGCAAGACAAACAACGTTCTCAGTAGAAAAACCACTTTAATGTGAGGAGCAAAGCTTTCGGATAAAATCCTTTATCAATACTGAAAATACAAATGCAAATGCAGAGTATAGACCTATATATACTCTGCATTTTTTCTACGTTGTTTGTCTTGCTGGACCTCTTGGCATTTTGATTTTTCTCTGCCTTTTCAGAAGATTTGCTACTTTCAAGGTCTTTTTGTTGGCAGCCTTTTTGCTTCTCTATGGCAAACTCAATGACTTCCATTAAATCTCTGATTAACATTGAGGTTAATCCTCTGCTAACTGTTGTTGAAAATACCAGTAGATTATTCATGGATGTACCTGCACCTGCCCAGGATGTAATTTTGGATTTTAACAAATCCTTGCAATTATTGGAGAGGAAAACAAGTTTGTTTAAGCGGCTGCAATGGCAGCGCTTTAGTTTCATTGCCTATATTAACAAAGGTATTGTTCCCAGAGGGCTGAGAATCCTGAAAATGCCCTCCTATGGGAACACTTACCCTGAGTTACTTAAGAAATGGCAACAGCTAAACATTAAACTAGGAATAGACTACATGCATTTGATGAATGATTTCTTCCAGACTATTGAAGATGATCTCAAGAAGGAGATTATGTCAATGGAGAATGACTTAGTTAATATGCCTGCATTTACGAGCCTATCTAGTAATTATGAGCGCATGGTGGAAAAATGCAGTTACTTGATTCAAGGATGGAAGCTACCAAAAGCGTAAGCTTCTCCGAGATGTAAATGATTTCAAGAAGTAACATTTTCTCTTGGCCTAGAGACAACAGTCATAAATACAGAAAAACTGATGTAACTGTCCCTGTGCATGTTCGTGATGATGGCTTGGACTCTCTTGATGATTTTGGTTCGAGTAGTGTTCAGTCAACTCAGAATGACTCGGAATTAAAGTCAACTACCCCCTTGGTACGGAGCTGATGGTTCTGTCTCTGAGAGCCTCACAGGCAGACATGCTAGTGCTACTACTGGGAATACATATGCATACAAAAAGATGCAGCAGACTAAAATAAACTTTTCAATAAACGCTTCAGTCTGGACCATCCAGAAGCGGTTAGAGAGTGTAATTAACACAAGAGATTTCGAATACACGGAATGAAACACCAAATAGAATGAACAAAAGAAAACTGGATAGCCCTTTAGGCTCAGGCAAGATGAGCCGCAAGTTTACAGAGGTACGATAAACTTGTCAGATTTCATTTTACCCGAGACACACTATTCTGTTCTCTGAACTTCATCCCCACATGTGCAGATGATTTGGTTTCGACACTGACAGATCTGAAAAGGTTCATGAGACTGTTAAATCTAAAACTGTTATTTGGCAATACACAGATGTTGACTCAAGGCTGCAACGCCTTTAGTACATACATCCCTGTCAATGTACCTGTTGTTAAAGCGTTCCATGATGTATGTGAAGCAGAAATGAGACAAATGTTTGATATAAATATTAAGAAATATAATGATAGAAAATGTTTTAACCTTAGCTATGAAGAGTTTCAAGCATACAGAGACTTGCAATCTAATATAAATATTGTCATTAAGCAAGCTGATAAGGGGTGCAGTTGTGCTTATGAATAGAGACAAATATTTTTTGGCTATGTCTAGTTTACTTAGTGATGACACTGCATTTAAGGAAATCACCCCTTTGGATGTTAAGAAATGTATCTCATACGTGAATATGGTAATTTATGACCTACAGATCCAAGGTGACATAGACTTAGATCTATTTAATTATTTGACCGTCCAATTACCCCACAGTTATATGGCATCCCTAAGATCCACAAATCCCTCACTGATCCACCAATGAGGCCAATTGTTTCAGGTGCTGGTTGGGTTACAGAGCCGCTTTCAGTTTATTTGCATGATCAACTTCAACCATATCTTAGTCAATGTGACTCTATCTTACGTGACACCATTGATTTTGTTCAGAAGCTTAAGCAATGGTATAACATAGAGAAGGCGTCTCTACATCTAAGAAGGTACCTTTTGGTAACCCTAGACATAGTATCTTTGTTTACTGTCATTCCAACTGATATTGGCCTGGATTTGTTGAGGGAATTCTTACTCTCATGTCCTGATCCCAACTTCCACAAAATTGAAAAATATGCACCTCATGGATGTGGTGTTGAGAAATAATGTTTTCCTTTTAATGAATCCTTGTATCTTCAGCTCACAGGTGTGGCTATGGGTACTTAGCCAATACTTATGCCAACCTAGTTTTATACCAGTGGGAAAGGAAACATTTATTTAGTGGTTTGAATCCATATAAAGATAATGTAAAGTTCTTTCAACGATTTGTGGACGACTGTTTTTTGATTTGGGGGGGGCACGTTACAGGATTTGAATGATTTTATGCTGTACATCAATTCAATCTCATCTTTTTTGAAGTTCAAAATGTGTTCATCTGAAATTACTATTAATTTTTTAGATATCAACTTGAGTCTTGACGGTGGTACACTTAGAACAAGCCTCCATAGAAAAGAAGTCTGTGCA
This sequence comes from Protopterus annectens, assembly GCF_019279795.1. Lineage (NCBI taxonomy): Eukaryota > Metazoa > Chordata > Ceratodontiformes > Protopteridae > Protopterus > Protopterus annectens. The sequence continues at coordinate 1,107,447,010 of NC_056741.1, forward strand.
GGAAGGTACACTCATGCAAGTAGTATGCATGCCACATGTTTTAGAGGTACTGTCAGGTCTCAATTTTATAGAGCCAGTAGGTTTAACACGGAAGATCCTAGCTTCTCCGAACAGTTGAATGAGATGATACCTGATTTCACTAACAGTGGTTATGATGCTACTACCTTAAATAATGAGAAACTAAATGTGCTAGAGGAAAGAAAGTCGAGGGTGGCCTGTTATGTTAAATGACACCATAGAAACACAAGCTGTTGGCTTGCCCAATGTGTCCATCCAGAATGAGATGAAAGTAAGATCGTTACTCGTTTAGTACAAAAACACCATGTATTAAACGTATTATCCATAAGAATTGGCTAATCTTGATGGCATCTGAAGAGTTAAAAGCAATGCTGGGCAATGTCCCATTTTTTTGCATATCGTAACATGAGAACCCTCAAGAGTGTCCTCTGTTACAAAGATTTTCCTACAAATATCACAACACATCCATCCAGCATTATGGGCACGAAAATGTTATAACTGCTCGTGCTGTGATGACATTGATGATGAACATTTAGGTATCTTTGAACACCCAGTCAGTAAGAGGCTGTTTAGGTTCAATGTAACTGCTACTTGTGTCACCACCCACGTGGTTTACCTTGCTACCTGTGTATTATGCAACTCTTTCTATGTGGGTAAAACCACGCATAAACTTAAAGATAGGATCACAGAACACAAGTCTGAAATCCAAGATGTGTGGACACTAATGCTTTATATAAACACAGGCTATGTTTTGGTGAACAGCATGTATTTAAATTTAAAGCTATAGACCATGTTTCACCCTCACCCAGAGGTGGTGATATCAATAACAAATTAGAAATTAAAGAATACAACTGGATAATTAGATTGATGGGTGACTCACCCCCTGGTTTGAATAGTACTGTCAGCCTTAAACCTATTTTGGTCAGAATGAGTAGATCTAGATTATGAGATTTTCTCTTTATGTATAAGATTGTACATGTGATTTTAGGTTAAAACTTTGCTTTTTTTAAAATATACATTCTTCCTTTTTAAAAATATACATTCTTCCTTTTTAAATGTTTTTGTTTTCATGTATGCATTATGCTGTTGCATTTTTTAGCTTTGCATATTTATTTATTTCTACATGTTTTCTTTTAATGTTTGGGTCATGTGACTTCTTGGCTGCCGGTCATATGACTTTTTTAGACCTATATATACTCTGCATTTGCATTTGTATTTTCAGTATTGATAAAGGATTTTATCCGAAAGCTTTGCTCCTCACATTAAAGTGGTTTTTCTACTGAGAACGTTGTTTGTCTCCCTTCTCTCATTTCCAATTTACTGCCTTGCCCTTTGGTTTGTCCACTGCCCCCTGAGTGTTCATAAAGTGCCTAGCCCCAGCCATTGCCTTCTGCAGAGCTCAGGGAATCCAGATTTACCCCTATCTGGACGACATCCTAATTCTAGCAGAGTCAAAAGATACCCTCTCAAAGTATCTGCACTTCACCATGTCCCTTCTGCAAAATCTAGGTTCACTCTCAACCTTCCAAAGTCCTCCTTGAACCCAGACCACGACAAGATTTTTCTTGGTTACAGAATAGGAATGGACAAAATGAAAGCCTTTTTCCCACAGGACAAAGTACTATCCCTGATCTCCCACTTCAAGGAGATTCTACACTCTCACAAAGTAACTGTAACGCAATTCCTTCATCTCCTGGGCTTTATGGCAGCAACCATCCCTATGCTACCACTGGCCAGAATACATATGCGCAAGCTACAGTGGTACCTCAAAAACATGTGGTCCCAGCACCTGAAGCACTTGGAACAGGTAATTCCCCTCCTTCCCTTTTCCCAGAAAGAAATCAGCTGGTGGATCCAACAATTCCAGCCAAACCCAGGACTTCCACTACTGCCTCCCACCCCAACCCAAATAATGCATACATATGCCGCAGATTCAGGTTGGGGTGCAACAATGACAATCTTACCACGTTCAAGCAAACTGGCATCCTTCCCTAAAGGCCAAACAAATCAATGCCAGAGAAATGACAGCAGTCTTCCTAGCTCTAAAAACCTTTACCCCTCTACTTCTACCAGGGGTTCTTCTAATAGTGACCGACAATACAACTGTAATGCGGTACCTCAACAAACAGGGAGGCACAAAAGCTTATCGGCTATGCAGACTAACCCTGCTGGTAATGGGACGTAGCCTCTCGCCACAACTTGTCCCTGCAGGCAACCTACATCCCCTCACAGGACAGCAAGCAAGCAGATCTCCTAAGCAGGACATTCTCTTCAATGCACGAATGGATGCTGGACAGGACTGTCTTCATAGATATAGTCCACCGGTGGGGTACTCCTCAAATAGACCTGTTCGCCTCCCCCCAGAACAGGCAGCTGCAGACCTTCTGCTCAAAGACCTACTCCCATCTAGCATGGAGTGTAGACACTTTCAGCATCTCCTGGGAGGGGAAGTTTCTTTTTGCCTTTCCCCTCTTCCCAATGATTTAGAAAGTCCTCCTGAAAATCAAGGATGACAAACCGAAAATCTTGTTAGTGACTCCCTACTGGCCAAGACAGAACACACAAGGAAGCCCTACTTCACCATCTAGCCAAGGGCAATCAATACATGTTGCCCTACAAGGTGGACCTCCTGACACAAGAAAAAGGAACTCTCATCCACCCACACTTGCAGATGTTATCCCTGACACTGTGGTGGTTAAACTTTTGATCCCTTTCAGACACCACTTCTCAGAGGACGTGCTTTCAGTCCTGAGGGTGGCCAGGAAACCTACAACAAGAATATCTTACCTAGCTAAATGGGAAAGATTTACTAAGTGGTGTCTAGACAGGAGCAGGGACCCTTACATTGCTGATACCCCCTAGATGTTCTTCGTGTTTCACTGTTGCAGTCATCACATTTGGGTTATCTGCCTGCAGGTAGCCCTCAGCTGGCCTGAATACCAGAGTCTTCGGATTTCTGCATCGGATGCTGTCCCTTCTTCCATGATGTCAGGTTGTCAGGGGTATAAAACATGCAGCTGATGCTATTACATCAGTCTTTCTTGCCGTGTGGTGCCCGAAGCAGAAGCAGTTCGCAAGTGCCGGTCGGCCGTCTCCTGAAATTTTCATTTTCGAGTTTCAGACCTGAAGTCTTCAAAAAAGCTAAGTACCCCATTGGGGATCCTTTTTTCTTGCTCTAACTGATGTCAAAAAAATGAACAATTGTCTTGCCTGTGGAAAGCAAACACCTCCTAGAGATTTTCATTCTTACTACGTCACCTGTATAGGCCCAGACCAGGACGTCCCTCGCTGTCTGTTTTGTGTCTTGTTCAACACCTGAACTATTTGTCGTTGGGCTATTTTTGTAGCCAAATACTTTCGTTCTCAATCTCTGTACTCCGAAATGGCTTCATTAAGCCATCTGACAACCGATCTTCCAAAAAAACATAAGCATAAAGACAGAGACAGACTGCATAGGTCCAAAACTGCCAATGACGCTTCCATTAAGCTAGTCGCCAGTCCGCCAGTACTCTGGCGCTTTCGCAGTCTCTGATACCCGCTACTACAGATTCACAGGCCTCTACTGAGACCCATTCGGAGTCCGGTATGCCGCAAGATGCTTCTTTGACTAAGGAACCTGCGAATGTCTCTACCTTGGATGGGTTTGGAGCCGCTGTGCAGGCACCAGCTTCTGAGGGTGTATTCAGGCCTACAGACTTTCATACTAAACCGACGGCATCGTTTCCAACTAGAAGTACCAAATTCCTCAAGCCTAAAACTCGCACTAGAAAACTGATGACCAAACCGCAGACTCAGGCCCATATGTCTCAAAAACAAGTGCTTAGAATGGCTGAAGACCTTATTACCTTAATTAGGGGAAGCCAGCCTTCCCCCTCTAAGAGACCTAGAACCGATTTTATTTCTGATTCTTCTGATCCGGAATCTGATATCTCTGCTCCTTCTGATTACCGGTATTTGCCCTTATCTACTTATGAGGATTCTGATGCAGAGGATTCCATTCCCTCTGCTTCCCCTCCAGAAGATTTTTATTTTGGTGAAACCTTGCATACCCTTAGGAAGCATTTCCGCTGGGAAAGCCAGGACTATTGTGCGTCCAAAAAGAGACTTGGGGAATTCTTACTCCTGCCTCAACACAGACCTCTAGCTATCCCTCCTGTTCTGGCTATTGTAGATTATGTTTTCTTGGAATCTAGCCTTACCCCAGACACTTTACCTCCAGCTCCCAGAAAACCTGACCGGTACTACAGAGTACCTGATGCTCACAAGTTCCTCTTCAAGAATCCTACTGCGAATCCAGAGACCATTTCCCAATGACCAAAAGGCATTAAGGCTACTGCTGCCAAAAATCCTACCCCTTCTGATAGAGATTCTAGAACCTTAGACAGATGGGGTAAGAAGGTATACACTTTACTTTGGCCAGTAGGGCTTTAAATTGCCAGTTTCATATGTTAAAGTATCAGCAGCATATTATGGGACTACTTAAACAGAAAATTATGATTCCTGACTGTGATGAACACAGACTTGCAAGATTTCATGCATTCTGCAGAACAAATTAGTAAACATACTTTGGAATGTGGTTTTGATGCTTTAGAAGCATCTTGCAGGACTGCTGTCACTGGGTCTGTACTTAGAAGGCATGCTTGGCTTAAGGAACAAAACTTGCCAGATCATGTTAAAGCTAAATTACTGGATGCACCCTTAAACCAAGACCGCCTTTTTGGCAACAAAGCAGAAGTCCTCAAAAGGATGGAGGAAAAAGCTAAGTCTATGCAAACTGTTAAATATTTCCTACAAGTACAGCCTCCCAGATTCAGTAGGCATTGGCCTTCAAAGAACTGGTCCTTTCCAGTCCCTTCCAAGCCTTCTCAGTCCAAACAAAGGAACAGCAGACCACCAAGACTTCAGTCTCAGGCTATGCACAGATCTAAGCAGTGGGTGGGGGGGGGTTCCCACTTCCAAAGCAGGGAGTAGTAAGCCACCCCCTTGTGGAAAAATGGCACAATGACTTAACCTTAACCCTTCCAAGCCCTGCTCATCTACTTGCTCCCTTAGGAGGAAAACTCGCCCTGCTTGCAAAAAACTGGGAACTCATTACCCAGGACAAATGGGTTTTGAACATAGTTTCCCGAGGATACAGATTCCACTCCCACACACTACCAACCCCAAATGGTTGGCCAGACCCCCCCCCCCCAAATCAGTGGGCGGAGGCCCAACAGCAGGTTCTCTCTCTTCTCAGTATCAGGGCTATTCAACCTGTCCCAGCAGAACAAATGGGAGGCTCACATGGCAGGGCAGTGCATTCAGGGCAAATGGAACCCGAGACAGATGCACCTGCATATCAATCAAAAAGAAATGTTAGCTGTACAGAGTGCTCTGACAGCCTTCAAAGACCTTATTCTTCCAGGACAACTATTGGTAAAGACAGACAACACCACAGTTATGTGGTATATAAACAAGCAGGGGGAACCCACTCTTACCCTCTCTGCAGACTAGTCATGGCTCTGTGGAACACAGCCTTGAGCTACCAAGTACACCTACAAGCTCAGTTCCTGGCAGGCAAACTAAATTCACTGGCAGACGACTTAAGCAGAAATCTCATGGACCCACATAAACGGAAACTAGAACCCAAAATATTCAACCTTTAGATGAACAAATGGGGGACTCCAGAGGTAGACCTGTTTGCCTCTCCTCAGAACTACCAATTGAACAAATTCTGCCCCAGAACTCTCCACAGTCAAGCTTGGAAAGTGGATGCTCTGCCCTTTACCTGGGAAAGCCTCTCAGTTTATGCCTCCCCCCCCCGCTTCTCCTCTTGAAGGTTCTACTAAAGATCAAACAGAACAAGCCAAGGACAATACTGATTACACCAGACTGGCCACGCCAGCACTGGTACCCCCTCTTGCATAGTATGACACTGCTACAATCATGGCACCTGCCTAAGACCCCTTCCCTGCTGTCCCAGCAGGCGGGCCAGATTCCGCACCCTCAGCTTCAAACCCTGAACCTTGCAGCCTGGCTAATTCCATGAGCCCTCCTCTAGCATCCCTCCGTAAGCAGGTGCTGGATGTCATTCTGGAGGCAAGGAGGCCTAGTACCAGAAAATCCTATGCTGAAAAGTGGAAAAGATACTGTTCCTGGGAGCCAGGCTCAGGGGATGGGCAGAGCAGGGCCCTGCTTACCTCATGTTCTAGAGTACTTAACAGAAATGCTCCACAAGGGCCTATCCTTCTCTTCAATTAAGATTCATGCCTCTGCCATTTCAGCACATTATAATTCTGAGCCAACCCTCTTCGCTCACCCCTTGCTAAAACAATTCCTTAGAGGGGCCAAAAATTTAAGACCCCCCAGGAAAGCTCCCACTCCAGCCTGGGACCTTAACTTTGTATTGGAAAAGCTCAAACCCCCCCCCCCCCCTTTGAGTCAGATGCAACAGCAGAGTTGAAATTCCTTTCTTGGAAAACAGCCTTACTTCTAGCCATCACTTCAGCAAGAAGAGTGTCTGAATTACAGGCCCTCATGGCAGTGGAACCCTTCGTTATCTTCATTGCGGACAGGGTTTTCCTCAGGACTAATCCTTCCTTTATGCCCAAGGTGGTGTCTAGTGGGGCCCTAAACCAGTCCATTCATTTGCTTACTTTTTTCCCTAATCCACAAAACAAAGGGGAGCTGATACTGCACTCTCTGGATGTGCACAGACAACTTGGATTCTATTTAGACAGGACTAAGCCTCTCAGATAATCTGAGCAGCTGCTAGTTGGCTTTGCTGCAGGAGCAAAGGGGAAGGCTGTTTCAAAGCAAACCATTTCCAAATGGATAGCCCATTTGCATTCATTTCTGCTACAAGCACCATGGAAAACTTACCCCGCAGGGGATAAGATCACATTCCACCAGGGCTGCATCTACCTCTATGGCATTTCTCAGAGGAGTCCCTACCAGGGACATCCTGGAAGCTGCTACCTGGAGCTCTGTACATATCTTCACCAATCATTACCACCTGCCTATCTTTTCTAAATCCAGAGTTGGATTTGCCACAGCAATCTTGCAGGGCTTAATAGCTGACGCTAATGCTCTTTGACTACCTCCTCCCTTCCTTAGCTTTGGGAATAAATCCAAATTTGATGACTGCAACAGTGAAACACGAAGAACACAGTACAGTTGTGTACACTTACCATAAATGTAGATGTTCGAGTGCATTTACTGTTGCAGTCCTGGATGTTCTTCGTCTTCCATTGCTGCAGTCCTGACTATTGGGGTATAGTCCGCGTCCAGTCGGCCCGAATACCAGAGTATAAGGCTGACGTCGGTCAGGGCGCATTAGACTGACGTCAGTACGTCAGGGTACTAATGCGCATGACCGACGTCATATCCTCAGTCTTTTTTGCCGCATGGTCCGATGCAGAAGCAGTTTTGCGAGTGCAGGTTGGCGTACTGAAATATTTCCGAAACCGGAGTTTCAGACCGAAACAGAGTTGGCTAAGTACCCGTAGAACATTTTGGTTTTTCTTGCCTCAGTATTTTACCGGATGTCAGAAAAAGTGAATAACTGTATTTCTTGTGGGAAACAGATACCGCATAGGGATTATCATACCTTGTGTATACCTTGCTTAGGGCCTGAGCACGACGTTGTTGGTTGCCGCTCTTGTGCTAGGTTTAACAAACGCACTATTAAGAGGAGGTTAGACTGTGCCAGGTTAGTGTTTGGGAAGCGTTGCAATTATAAAATGCCGCCGGATGCTCCGGCCGCTTCTCAAGAAGCGCAAGGATAAAACAGTGAAGCCTAGGGTTGAGGAACCGGCAGTCCCGGACGTCGGTTCTTTAGAAGGCTCAGTGGAGCCGGAGGTTTTGCCAGGAGTTTCCATGGAGTCCCAGGCAGAAACTATACTCTTACAGGATGTGCCTTCTCAGGAGGTAGGCCAGGCTGAGGGGCTTCTCAGGTGACTGTTCTTCCCTCTCTTCCCAAGGTAGTTAGAGCCTCTCCTTCTGTTGCCAAAACTTCTTTAAGAGGTAGGCCTAGTTCAGCTTTAGTGGGGGCTTCTCCTAGCATTTCGGGTTCTGTACCTAAGAAACATATGCTTAAAATGGCAGAAGATTTGATTACTATGATTAGGGTTCTATGCCCCGCCTGATAAGAGGCCTAGGGTGGAACCGAGTTTGATAGTTTTGAACAGTGTTCAGAGGCTTCAGAATCTTCTGTGGAAGAGATGCAGGAGTATCCCACTTATTCTGATTCTGATGTGGATGATTCCACTCCTACAGCTTCTCCGCCTGAGGATTTCTCATTTTCAGAGACTTTGCATTCCATGAGGGAGCACTTTAAATGGGAAGGCCAGGATTACTCTGATTCCAGGAAAAGGCTTAGGGAGTTCTTGTTTTACCCCAGCATAGGCCTTTAGCTATTCCTCCTGTGTTGAATGTGGTGGAAGATGTTTTGCAGAGGCTTCCTGAACCCTGATTCTTTGCCTCCTGCTCCTGTTAAGCCTGATAGGTATTATAGGGTGCCCGAAGCTCATAAATATTTGTTTAAGAGTCCTAGGGCGGACCCAGAAACTATTTCTCAAGGGCCTAAGGGTGTAAAGGCCTCTGTGGTTAAAAATCCTGTTCCCACTGATAAAGAGGCAAGGGCTTTGGATAGGTGGGGAAAGAAAGTGTATACTTCTTCCACTCTAGCCATGAGAGCTTTGAATTGTCAGTTTCACATGCTAAAATATCAGAATTATCTCCTTTCACAATTGAAATCTAAGGTGGATGCTTTGGCGGAAGGTATTGAGTGTAAAGAGTTGCTGGATTTGGTTCATGTGTCTGAACAAGTGGGTAAGCATTCTTTGCAATGTGGTTTTGATGCTGTACAGGCCTCCTCGAGGGTGGCTGCTACCAGTTCTGTTCTTCGCAGGCATGCCTGGTTGAAGGATCAGAATTTAGCTGAGCATGTTAAGACAAGGATTTTGGATGCTCCTTTACAGTCTGATGTGTTGTTTGGATCGCCTGTGGAAGCAGTTTTAAAGAAAATGGAGGACAAAGCTAAGTCTATGCAAACTGTTAAAGATTTTTGCAGGTGCAGCCACCAAGTTTAGTAGAAATTGGCCTGCTAAGGGGTGGACATATCCTGCTTATGATTCTCAGTCTAGGGGTAGGTCTAGACGTGGTAGGGGCAGGGCTCAAGGTTCTTTTAGGCCTAGAACAGGGAGTTCACCTGCTCAGACTTCTGGTGAGGGCAGGGGTCAGTCCTTTCGTAAACAGACCCAATGACCTGTCTTTTCAGCTGCCAGCAGATTCACGTTTGGCAGCTCCTTTGGGAGGAAGACTGTCTCTTTTCAAAGAAAATTGGGATTTAATTACTCAAGACAAATGGGTGTTGGATATCATTCACCACGGTTACAGATTTTATTTCCATACAATGCCCCTTTCAAAGGCATGCCAGACGTTCCTCCTCCACAAAGAAAAGAGGCTCACAAGCAAGTTTCTCAGTTACTTCACATAGGGGCCATTCAGCCAGTCCCTGTATCAGAAAGGGGCCTAGGATTTTATTCTCGCCTGTTCCTTGTACCAAAGAAGGGAACACGTGGAGACCAATTTTGGATTTATCTATCCTCAACACTTATCTGGACATTCCCAAGTTCAAGATGTTGACGTTACAACAGCTTTTACCTCTGCTGGGCAAAATCACTGGATGGTAACTTTAGATCTCAAAGAAGCTTACCTTCATGTGCCTATAAGGCTAAGTTGCAGGAAGTATCTGCGGTTTCGAGCTGGAAATTCTCATTATCAGTTCTCTGCATTGCCCTTTGGCTTATCTACTGCGCCCAGAGTGTTCACAAAGGTTCTGGCTCCAGTAATAGCTTACTTCAGGCTTCAAGGAATTCAAATCTATCCTTACTTGGACGACTGCCTGATTCTGGCTCAAGAAAAGGAAGTTCTTCTACAGCACCTGGAATATGTTATCGCAGTGCTAAGATGCCTAGGGTATTCTGTGAACGAAATAAAGTCCAGTCTAGTACCCTCTCAAGACATGTGCTTTCTGGGTGTGAGACTGAATACAGCAGCCCAGATGGCCTTTTTAACCCCGGACAAACAAAAGAGTCTGTCACTTTACTTCCATCAACTATCTCATCAGTCCGTGCTGACTGCAAGGACAGTCCTTCAAGCATTAGGGTTTATGGCATCTTGTATTCTGGTGCTTCCCAATGCCAAACTGCATATGAGGAAGTTACAATGGTATCTCAAAAATGTATGGACACAGCACTGCCAGGATTTGGACACTGTCATTCCAATAATACCTTGCCTTCAAAAGAATTCTTGTGGTGGGCTCAGGAATGTCACCTAAACAAGGGACTGTCTGTGACCCGGCCAGAGGCAAGTCAAATCTTGACGACGGATGCCTCGGACATTGCTTGGGGAGCTCATCTAAATGGAAAGTGGATACAAGACAAGTGGCCTGCCAGACTACAGCATCTACATATCAACATGAAAGAGATGTTAGCAGTCCAGTTTGCATTAATGGCTTTCAAGGAGTTTCTTCTTCCAGGGCAGGTGTTGATTCTAACAGACAACACAACTGTCATGTGGTACATCAACAAGCAAGGGGGAACACATTCTTATCCTCTATGCAGGCAAGCAATGATTTTATGGGAGACTGCGCTAAGCCTGCAACTAACTCTTCAGGCAAGGTTTCTGCCAGGAGCACAGAACTCCTTAGCAGATGTGTTAAGCAGACAAATCATGGATCCCCACGAGTGGAAACTGGATCTTCATGTATTTCAGAAACTGACAGTGTCATGGGGAACTCCAGACATAGATCTGTTCGCTTCTCCACTAAACCACCAGCTGCCAAAGTATTGCACAAAGGGGTTTCATCACACAGCTTGGAAAGTGGATGCTCTGTCTTTCAGTTGGAAAAACCTTCATGTGTATGCCTTTCCACCTCTACCTCTTCTTCCAAAGGTACTGTTAAAGGTCAGACAAGACAGGCCAAGGATGATTTTGATAGCTCCAGATTGGCCTCGGCAACACTGGTACCCTCTACTACGGAGTCTGGTAAAGAAGCCTCCATGGCCTTTACCTCTGATTCCTCATCTGTTATCTCAGAAGGACGGTCATCTGCTCAATGTCAAGCTACACTCTCTTCATCTAACAGCTTGGCATATTCTGTGTTGAAACACAGCAGGTCTCAACTTCCTCAACAAGTTTTGAATGTGATTATGGAAGCTAGAAGACCTAGTACAAGGAAAGTGTATGCAGAAAAATGGAAGAGATTTTTATTTTGGAGTACAGCAAAGAATTTGGAGATTTCTGAGCCTAATTTGAGTGTGGCTCTTCAATATCTTACTGAATTATTGGACAAAGGTTTGTCCTTCTCTTCCATAAAGATTCATGCTGCAGCAATTTCAGCTCACTATGATTGTGACCCACCTATGTTTTCGCATCCTTTGTTCAAGCAGTTTCTTAGAGGGGCAAAGAATATAAGACCCCACGTAGAGCTCCTACTCCTGCTTGGGATCTCAATTTTGTGTTGGAAAAACTTACTCTACAACCTTTTGAGCCTGCAGCTACTACTGAATTGAAATACTTGTCATGGAAGACTGCTTTTCTGTTGGCTATTACTTCTGCAAGAAGGGTGTCTGAGTTGCAGGCCCTTATGGCAGTAGAGCCCCTTTGATTTTCCATAAGGATAGGGTATCATTACGTACTAATCCTTCTTTTATGCCTAAGGTGGTTTCTAGTGTGGCTTTAAACCAAACTATTCATTTACCTACGTTTTTGCAGACCCTCAAAATAAAGGGGAAAAGATTTTGCACACTTTAGATGTACACAGGCAATTGCGTTATTATTTAAGCAGGACTAAGGATTTTAGGCAGTCTCAGCAGTTGTTTGTTTCTTTTGCTTTGAGTTCTCAGGGCAAGCCTGTGTCAAAACAAACTATTTCTAGGTGGATTGGCTTTTGCATTGCATTTTGTTATTCCCATCATGGCAAGGAGATTCCAGCTGGGATTAGGCCTCATTCCACTAGGGCTACTGCCACTTCAACAGCATTTCTAAGGGGTGGCAACTAAGGATATTTTGGAAGCAGCTACTTGGAGTTCAGTGCATACTTTCTCTAAGCATTATCACCTTCCTATCTACTCTAAGTCTAGGGCTGGTTTGCCACAGCTGTTTTGCAAGGCATGTTGTCAGCTCCTACTTCTTTATGATTTGCCAGCCTCCTTACCTCTGCTTTGGGATTCTACCCAATAGTCAGGACTGCAGCAATGGAAGACGAAGAACATAGTACAGTTTTGTACCTACCATAAATGTAGATGTTCGAGGATTCCATTGCTGCAGTCCAATTTACCCTCCTTCCCTCTGTATTTAGGGGTGGTTGTGTAGGTGAGTTTACATGTCTATATTTTTGTATATATTGTTGTATATATTGTACATGTTTTTGGTGCAGGTTTTTTGGGGCTTGTCTTTTTAGGGTCTTCTGACATCTGGGGCAAGAAAAGACTGAGGATATGACGTCGGTCATGCGCATTAGTACCCTGACGTACTGACGTCAGTCTAATGCGCCCTGACCGACGTCAGCCTTATACTCTGGTATTCGGGCCGACTGGACGCGGACTATACCCCAATAGTCAGGACTGCAGCAATGGAATCCTCGAACATCTACATTTATGGTAGGTACAAAACTGTACTTTACCCTCCCTCCAGCCTCCTGACTTCTCTTGGCTCTACTTTTCCTTCTTGTTTGGTATATATTTTTTCATGTGTATTTGCTTTTTGATGGGGGTGTACCATACCATATGATTGCTTCCTATTGTGGGGGCACCTGACATCTGGGGCAAGAAAAACTGATGTAATGGCATTGGCTGCATGTTTTATACCCCCTGACATCATGGAAGAAGCGACAGCATCCGACGCAGAAATCCAAAGACTCTGGTATTCAGGCCAGCTGAGGGCTACCTGCACGCAAATAACCCAAATGTGATGACTTCAACAGTGAATACACTCGAACGACATAATTTATGGTAAGTGTATACAACTGTACTTTCTTGCTTCTGTGTGTCAATTGATAAAATGTGGACTTTCATATTCTTCAGTGAAAATACACTTTTCTGCTATTTCAGCCTGCTTGCCTCTTGATTCCCCCCTTTCTAACCATTCTTGACGTGAAACTCTTCCTAAAAGGGGTGTTACACATGAGACTTCCAAAGAAGACCTATCCCTTTGCCCTGGAACCTTAACTACATCCTGGAAAAACTTACCCAACACCCTTTCGAATCTGCTGGGACATCTTCCCTACAAATTTGTACATGGGAAAACAGCTATTCTAGTGGCTATCATGTCAGTCAGAAGGGTTTCAGAGTTGCAAGCTTTAATGAGCTGTCCTCCCAACACTACCTTCCACAAGCACAGGGTCACCCTGAGAACTAATCCTTGCTTTATGCCCAAGGTGGTCAATGACTTGTCTCTAAACCAGTCTATCCACCTACCCACTTTCTTTCTCTCTCCCACTAATGAAGGAGAAAGGATACTACACTCTCTGGATGTGCACAGGCAACTAAGATTTTACCTGGACAAAACCCAAATCCATTAGGAAATCGGAGCAACTCTTTGCTTCCTTCCACTCCTGAGCTCTGGGCAAGGCAGCCTCCAAACAAACCATTGCATGCTGGATCAGGAAAGGCATTTGTCTCCGCTACTCCCTCCATGGCAAAAAAAAACCAGTGGGAGTAAAGGTCCATTCCACAAGAGCCGTGGCTGCTTTCATAAAAGGTCTGGACACTGCATCCATTATGGAAGCAGCCACATGGTCCACTATCCACACTTTCACCAAACATTGCAAACTTGACCAAGTTTCCAGAGTTCGTGCATAATTCGCCAGAGCAATCCTACAGGGCTTTGTAGAATCCTCATCAGCACCCGCCACCCTTTCATCCATCTAAGCTGTGGTACTGTCCCACAACTAGAATACTGCAACATAGGAATAGAAGGAAATAGAATAGTTGTGTAAAATCATAACCATAGATGTCCTTCTCTTCCATGTTGTTGTATTCCTTCCCGCCCACCTTTTCCCCCTCTTGATTCTTCTTTATCCCCAGCTAAAACCTGGACCTATTTATGCTACAGAAGGACCCCAGGGTCCCATACCTGACACCACTGGCATTCCACCTGCTGCGCCTTCTACTCTACCTGCAGGCCTTCAGGTTCTGAGGATTGTGCATGCAGATGTCACATTTAAGGCTCTTGGTTTATGGCCTTACATCTGACTTCCCACGCACGCTGCAACAGCCAAGCTGAAGCTTTTGTATAGTAGCCGACATGTGAGTCGCCTGAGGGCAGGATATCTCACAACTAGAGTACTGCAACATGGAAGAGAAGGACATCTATGGTTGTGGTAAGATTTTACACAGCTATTCTTTTTTATAGTTAAACCTGGGGGTCTCTCTGATCGCATTCTTAAGTGCTGAATTAGTCATTAATATTGACCATTGTTTCTTAATAATTTCAGTGATGGAATGTATATTGCTTGTATAAAAAAGGGGGATCTTAGCATTTTAAAACCTAGCTTTCCACATAACTGGATAGGTTGCCTGTGGGTGCATTAGTAGTGCACTTTTACTATGGATGACTTTTGTAGCTGTTGACTAACAGGGTCTATATTACTACAATGAACGTTTAAATGTTCGAATCTGTAAAGGTCGACCTTTACAGATTGAACACTTAAACGTTCGACTAAAAAAGTATATAAAAAAGAAATATATAGAAAGGGTTTAGGCAGGGGGCAAGCCCCCCTGCACCCCCCCACTCCCTGCTACGTAAATATACCAACTCCGAGATCGCACTTCAGTGAACTACAGTGCGGAAATGGGAAGTTTCCCATTACCTACACTGTAGCGCAATCTTGGAGTTGGTATATTAAAGTAGTGTGGGGGTGCAGCCACGTATGGGTTGCAGGGCTTGCTGCTTAAACCCTTTCATTTTTTTTTTTGTGTTGTGTATTTTTTTTTTTTTTTAATTTTTGCAAAATTTCGATCGCTTAACTGTTCGATCTCTAAAGGTCGACCTTTAGAGATTCGAACATTTAAGCAGTCGAGCATCTAATATAGACCCTGACTAACATTACCATCATTTAGATAAAGTTCTCCATTTAATGCAGTCAAAGATAAACTGTTTAGAAGATGTGCTAACTAACGGAGCATTTTAACTGTATGCCAGCACTGTTTTTTAAATCAACAGAAAGATGCGTTTTATGTGGGTCTCTGTCACTTAGCTGCTTTAACATTGGAGCTCTTGGGCAACTAAGTACTCTTTAGGTACTGCAACTACTAGGCAAAATTTACTAATCGCTAAGATGTGCTGTTTTACAGTACTTGGCTACCTTAGATAGTACCTGTCGACCACCAGGATGAACGACTGCTTCATGAATGTGTTCCACATTAAGTTCATAGGAGAATACTAGGCTAACGACCTTGAAGGGCCTATTTTAAGCCAGGCCAGTAGTCCTTGGTCAGACCCAAATCCTGTTCCTTTTGTAAGGTAAAGACCTTAACATGTCAACTGTCTGCTGCTTTACCAGTATCCTTAGGGGTCCCTCAGGGCTCTTCCTTGGCCCATTACTGTTCTCTTTATTTACCAGTCACCTCTCTTCCTCCACACCCAATGCCTCAGTAGTGCAATATGCAGATGGTACCACCCTTATATGTGCTGCCCCCAATGACCTTCACTCCCTAACCCAAAACTGTTTTTCATTAGTTGAAACTTGGTTCACTAAATCTGAGCTTATTCTTAACCCAGACAAAACAAAACTACTACTTTTCAGCCCATGTAGATCTCCCCTCCAAGTGAAAAATGTATCTTAATGTCCAACAACAAAACCATGATCACCCCAACCACCCACACAAAACTATTAGGTGTAGAAATAGACAACAACCTCAGATTCAATGTCCATATATCCCACATTTTCAGGAAAGTCCACAAAAAATAGGACTCCTCTATCGGAACAAACAATTTCTCACTAAACATACTAAAATCACAATTGCTAGGACACATCTCTTATCTACCCTCTTCTATGCTTCCTTTATTCTAACTAACCTTCGGATGGCTGACCTAAACGATCTAGAATCTTGTTACAACAAGATTGCTAGGTTTGCTACTAAGTCCTCACATAGGACCCATCACCGTGTACCACTCAAATATTTAAACTGTCTTGAGCTGCCTCAGCTTCTACTACTCAATTAACTGTCATGTGCACATAAGTTATACTACTACCCTAATAAAATCCCAGCACTTCAGGAACTAATCCAACTCTATACTGCAACTGGAACCTTAAGGACTAGTAATCAAAACCTCCTAAATGTCGTTAAATATAATAATGACGCTGGGAAATCCCACTTTAATTACTCTACTTCTAAAGCTTGTAATAAGCTACCTGACTTCTAATAGCTCTGCCACACAATTTAAAGAACACTTGAAAACACGCTATATGAACAACTGGTCGTGCTCCTGTGACTCCCCAGGGTAATAAACTACAATAAACTACTACTGTATAATCTATTAAGTGTAACAGCTACAGTACTAACCCCGTTTGTATCTTTATGGTCCCAGTAATCACTACTTTATTTTTTAATCTCTCTAGCCACTATGCTAGTCCACGTCTTTTCCCCATCCTTGGACTGCAATCAGTTATGTTTGCCTCTCTGTCTTATTTGGTTGCAATTTCTCTACCTTTGATATCTAAAGCAGCTACGATGTATGAATTCCATAGTAACCCCATTTTAATGTATTGATCTATGAAAATCATAGTCTTTGTTGGATGTCTACCTGAACCACATAAACAGGACTCCTATGGATGTATATTACTTTTACTCTGCACTACATGCTATTACTAGCTGTGATTTCTTCTTTACCAATATATATTAGTTGAGATGTTTTCACTTTGTTACTTGAGTTGTTTTTTGCTGTGTTATTTGAGCTGTTTATATGTACTGCATACTATTCTTGTATTATGTTCTATTTGTTTATTCCCATTTTATGTATATATGTAATCTGGAGCTTTTCTCTGCGGGCCTCCTCTGAAAACTGACTTGTGTCCAGTTGGACTTTCTTTTTAAACATTTTTGCCAAATGTAAGCTTACCTGGGAGCTGAACAACAGTGTTGGATGCTAAAGATGTGTGGTCAGTCAGTAAAATAAATAGAAATAAGTAAAATTTGTATATGTGAAAAAAAAATTTCCATTTTTTACAGGTTAAAAATAAGCCAAATAGAAACATATATATTTTTTTCGTGGATTCTGGAGCATGGGAGAAATAAGATATTTCCTGCTATTGTTTTTGCATTTAGCGAGTTTGAAACATTTCTGAAGAAAATGTTAAGCACAATTGATCGTTGTAAATGCTGTATATTTTGTTGGGAAATGATGTATGGATTCTGACATAAATGACATTTGCAAGTAAGGAGAATACCTAGGGACTACCATTCTTTATAGATTCCAACTAAAATGTTTTTTCCTTGTTAGAGTGGTGAGTATTGCTGCCCGTCACATATGAAATGCAAGTCTGATTCCCCAACACAATAGTTGTATCTTCACCACTTTTATGGAGAGCCTAGATAATTGGATGGACAGCTTTTAACTATCACCTTGTTTTTCTTCTGTTTCCATGTTTGAGGCTGGAAGGAACATTTGGCTAGGCTTGTAATGGTTTGTTGACCGATTGCTTAGTATAATTGCCTGTGAACTTGTGAACCTACGTCAGGACAGATGGTTATGCATAAGTTTGTTGAGGAAGGGAAGTTAACTACTAAGCAGTAGTGCTGTATTTTTTCTTGAGATGTCATACATCAGTGAAAGCATGGTTTGGGGAAAGGCTTTTTGGAATATGCAACAATAGAGCTGTCCTACACAAGCATCCCTTACATGAAGGAAAGAGTAATGCTAGATTGAGCATCATGAAAAGTAATGGAGGCAGGGACATAATAGAAACCAGTTTGTGTATGACAAAGTGAGATGCTCCATTAAATGGGATGGTTTTCACAGTAGAGAGTGTATTAGAACAATGGACAAGCAGTGAACTTGGAAGACATAACTTTGAGTGAAGGGGTAAATATTTCCTCAGTGAGAAAAGTGTAGATAATTGCACATATAATGCAATGGAAATAGCTGAGAGAAATAGTGTGTTTGGGTTGGGTCCAAAGCATGATGTTTGCGGACAAGAATACTGAACGTCTGCCTGTTGAAGAGAGGCCACTGTTCAATTATCTGGGAATATTGTACAATAAAAGCTGAAGTGATCTAGAGGGAGCAGATGTGCTGCATGAGCATTCATCAGAAAATTGTTGGCTGCTGCTTTGTTGTCCTCAGGACTGATAATCTGGCAACAGCAAACTTCAAAAGAAAAAATGCTTATTTTTTGTGGAGTTAATTATTTTAACTCTGACACTACATGTCAGGGAATGTGAAATTCAACTTAATGACACAAACTTCACCAAGGCAACCCAGGTACAGGAGACCAAGAATTTTTAGTGTAAAAAAACTTTTTATTCACTTTCGTCCACCACAGACTTAATCAGAACAAATGTACCACTTGAATTTCAATCCATTTATATACTGCTGTATAAACCTCCAGTAATGATACATTCCCAATTAAAAAACAGTATTCAATTAAGCAAAGACATATCAAATAAAAAAAAAATAACAAATACAAACCTATTCTAAAGAAATGTAGATTTTTCTAAAACATACATCTAGATGTTTAATAACTATTTCTGCATTTTAATCTTTTGTCTTTTAAAAACATGTTAATACTGATAAAAAATCATTTAATTTACAGCCCCCCTTTTTAATTGCCGTAGTCTCTCAGTTCAAATTTATTTATGTAGTCCCTCCTCCAAGATCTTTCGGCACCTGGTCTAAGACAGCAAGTAAATTTCTTGTTGTCTTTACATGCCAGTTTGTTTATATAAGGAATTGTTAGTGTCTTTTTTCTTATTGAATAAAGATATTTTTTAATTCGTTTCTGCAAACTTCTCACATAATCCCTATATAAAAATCACATTTTAAACATATTGCAATATAAACAGTTCCTTCAGTTTTACAATTGTATACCCAAGGGATACCTAAAGTCCTGTCTAAATGTCTTAAAGTCACAAAAGGCCCTTCTAAGATCTAAATGTACCTGCATATGGAACAACCTCCACACTTATACATGCCCTTATTTTTGTTTGACATCACCCTCATGGACAGAACTTTTCTGAATCATTCTGCAATAATCTCTTTATATTATAGTTATTTTTACAGACAAATTTGTGGGAACCCCCTACCACTTTAATCACATCAGCGTTGCTGATCGCATTGATGGTATTTCACTAAAACTCATTTCTTAGCTCATCTTTTAAAGAGAAACACTGAAACCTGCACTTGCAAATGACGGTGCACAAGGTGTTATAACAAGTATTTGTCATTGCCAAGTGTAAGCTTACCTAGGAGCTGAACAACAGTGTTGGATGTTAAAGATGTGTGGTCAGTTGAATGATGCATTTTAAGTGCCTAGACACATTAAATAATTCAAGTTGCATCACACGGGCAGCAATATGAAAAGTTGTGCCAATACAGGAAAATATATTTCCTCTTACCCATAAACACTGAACAGCAGTCCCCAACCACTGGGCTGTGGATCATTTGATACTGGGTCGCACAGAAACCTTTAGGCAGGGAGTGAAACAAAAATGTGTGTGTTTCTGTCTGCGTGTGAGTGAATGTGTGCATGAAAGCAGAAATGTATGCGTGTGTAAAAGCAGAAGAGACTGTGTATATGACTGAGTGAGCAGTGAGATCGATCGAGACATTATTTTACACTTGCTAAGCAGCTCTTTTGCTGTTTAGCGAGTGTAAAATAAAAATAAATGAAAAAAGTGTGCGTGTGTGTTTGCCAGAGAGAGAGAATGAAGAGTGAGAGTGATCTGTGGCGACAGCAGCAGCATCAGCTAAGAGGTTTGCATACCTCTCGACCATACCTGTCAATCTCTCACTCAAGAAATCTGGCCAGAGCCACAAGTAGGGACAGATTTTAAATATTGCTCTTATAAACTTAGAAAGTTGCTAGAATAAGCAATGAAAACCATGTTTCCATTTCCAACATCCTATCTTTGCTGAAGTGAGGTTTTCTGCAATGACAGCAATACGAAGTTATGGAGTAGACTGGACATATGGAACACACTTTGGGTATCATAGTCTCTTATCACCCCTAGATGGGACCATCTTGTTGCAGGGAAACAAGCTCAGGGCTCCCACTGATTCTGCGTTATAGTGAGTTGTATTTATTATGCTTTATTTTTATGCCCGAGCAATGGCTGGTCCGTGGAAAATTCTTGTATGAAACCAGTCCTTGATATAAAAAAGGTTGGAGACTACTGCTGTATAATATAACATTTTGAATGCACTAAAAGTTTGTTACCATAATTTCTGCTAGCCAGCTGCGTTGTACTTTCTGATTTAGTTTACCACCCATATTTAACCACTGTTGTTGCAAGCCCTCCTCAGTATACGCCAACATTAAACCCTGACAAATTTTCTTGTGCTTTCTTCACCTGTGATAAAGCAACCAATCTGAGAATGTTGCATATCTTTTTATTATGCAGTTTACTATTTCTTATGCTGGAGAGGAGGTCTTTTATTATCCTGCCATGTTGCTTTGTGGACATGTGTGAAGTATTGGTCATGGATGACTTAAAAAAAAATGAAGGACTAGTTTAGGATTAGTACCTGCTGTTAAAAGTTTGTAGTGATAGTGGCATACCTGGATACAACTGACACAGTGTGAGTTTGGGAAAGGCATTCTGTATTATTCATTTCTAAATTCTAACAGAGTAATATGTTTGAGTATGCTTTGGATCTGAAAAAAGAATTAAAATGGAAGCATTTACAAAGGTATGGCATCAAATCAAGTGTTTGACAAAGCTAGAAAGACATATTAGCTGCATTATTAAGAGGACTACAGCATTCTTTGAAATAATACTGTGTGGTCAGTTTAAATGTTAGCAGTTAGGGTAGGAAAGAGGAAAGTTGGTGAAACCACCCATTTAAGGAACTGAATTATCATTCTTTAGTTTACCACTAACCATTGTCTTTAATTAACCTCTGATCCTCTTTGTGCTAATCCCTTTAATCAAATTCCCAGTGTTCAATTGTATGTACAGTATGTATGGTATATTCAGTGACTTGTTTATACTGCTGTGTGCTGCAAATGCACAATGTAAATATAATCCATTGTTACTGCTGTCACACAATATCCATTTCTCTAGCAGTGTTTATGAACATAATACTGATTTTCTCTTCTCTTCGCATTTGTATCTCATTGTCATTTTGCTATGCAGTGCTATGTATTTTAGTGTATTGCATTACTGGAATGATGAACTGCTCAAATGAGCTTGGATTGTGGCTGAAAGGGTAGTAGACCAATCTACCCACCCAGTAAACAAGTAGAAAATAAATAAGTAGACTGAAGTTATGGGGGAATTATTTAGGCGAAAGATTATTTGGATGGTGGTGCTGGTGTAAAATGGCTGTAGTGGGAAAAACTCAACTAAACTCCATTATTTCATGTTATGTTATACTGCAAGCAATCAATTTCGCAGTGCCCCTGGGTACTCTCTCTTGTGAAAGTAGTGACACTTGTCAAACCAGTATTCTAATCTTCCTGGTTACCCATATTTTTGTTGCATGGGCTACACTGATGTTCTTAGTGTTTCACTGTTGCAGTCATTACATTTGGGTAATCTGCTGGCAGGTTGCCCTCAGTCGGCCTGAATTCCAAAGTCCTGGGTCCTGCATCAGTTGCGGTCTCCTCTTCCATGACGTAAGAGGTATAAAACATGCAGCCAAAGCCATTTTCTTCAGTCTTTCTTGCTGCGCGGTGCCCAAAGCAGAAGCATTTCGCAAGTGCCGGTCGGCCGACTACTGAAATATTCGAGTTTGAGTTTCAGAACCGAAGTCTTCACTAAAGCTAAGTACCCCGTTGGGGAAACTTTTTTTCTTGCTTTTTACCGATGTCAGAAAAAGTTAATAATTGTATTACGTGTGGGAAGCATATACCTCATAAGGATTTCCATTTATACTGTACTCCTTGCCTAGGCCCTGATCACAATGTGCGTGGCTGTCGGTTTTGTGCTAGATTTAACCAACGCACTATTAAGCGCCGGTATATTTTTGCATCAAAGTATTTTGGAAACAGATTTAACTACCCAGAGATGTCGTCAGATAGCAATCCGACTACCGGAGTATATAAAAAATGCAAAGAAAAGGACAGAGAAAGGCAGTCGAGATCCAAAACCAACGACGAAGCTTCTCCTAAGCCAGTCGCCGGTTTGCCGGTACTCAGTGAGGCGCCTTCGCAGCCCCTGATACCCGCTACCTTCGAGTCACAGGCCTCTACCGACACCCATGTGGAGTCCAGCATGCCGCAAGATACTCAAGGTATTGGACCGATGGATGCATCTCCCTCGGATGGGTCCCGAGCCGCTGAGCAGGCACCGGCTTCCAAGGGTGTATTCAGACCTCAACATTTGTACATCAAATCAACGACAACTGCAAAGACAAAAGCAACTTCTAAAGCTAAAAAAATGACGCATGAGCCACGTGCACAGGCCTCTATGCCTAAAAAAACAGATGATCAAAATGGCTAAAGACCTTATTACCTTGATCAGGGGTACCCATCCCTCTCCAGGTAAGAGTCCTAGGCAAGACACCGATTATGAATCTTCAGATCAGGTTTCTATTTCTTCTGATTCCTCTTCTGCTCAGGAATTATCTATACCTCCCTATGAGGATTCTGATGCTGAGGAGTCTATTCCATCTGCATCTCGTCCTGAGGATTATTCATTTGGAGAAACCTTGCATACTTTAAGGGAACATTTTCACTGGGAGAGTCAAGACTTCTCAGAATCAAAAAAGGGGCTCCGGGATTTCGTCCTTCTCCCTCAGCACAAACCTTTAGCCATTCCCCCTGTTTTCGACATTGTGGATGATGTGTTTTCCGAGTCAAGCTTGACCCCTGACTCATTACCTCCGGCTCCCAGTAAGCCTGACTGATATTATAGGGTCCCTGACTCACATAAATTCTTATTTAGAAACCCTGCTGCTGATCCTGAAACTATTTCACAGGGTCCAAAAGGAGTTAAGGCCTCAACAGCAAAAAATCCTACCCCCTCTGACAGAGATTCAAGGGCACTGGACAGATGGGGGAAAAAGGTTTATACATCTGCAGCCTTGGCAATTAGAGCCTTAAACTGTCAATTTCATATGCTTAAGTACCAACAACATGTTATGGGATTGCTGAAACAAAAAATTATGTTGATTTCAGAATGTGCAGAAAATAAAGAATTGCAGGAATTATTGCATGCAGCTGAACAAGTTGGAAAGCATACTTTGCAATGTGGTTTTGATTCTTTAGAGGCCTCCTGCAGGGCTGCAGATGTTCATCGTGTTTCACTGTTGCAGTCATTACTCTTGGGTTATCCTGCTGGCAGGCTACCCTCAGTCAGCCAGAATTCCAAAGTCTAGGTTGGGCGTCAGTTGCAGTCGCCTCTTCCCTGACGTCAGCGCCAGAGGTATAAAAAGATGCAGCCGACGCCATTTTCTTCAGTCTTTCTTGCCATGCGGTGCCCGAAGCAAAAGCAGTTCGCAAGTGCCGGTCGGCTGACTCCTGAGGTTTTCAAATCCGAATTTCAGAACCGAAGTCTTCATTAAAGCTAAATACCCCGTTGGGAAAACTTTTTTCTTGCTCCAGACTGATGTCAGAAAAAGTTAACAATTGTATTTCTTGTGGGAAGCAAATACCTCATAAGGTTTTTCACTCTTACTGTATTCCTTGCCTAGGCCCTGATCACAACGTTGCTAGCTGTCAGTTTTGTGCTAGATTTAACCAATGCACTATTAAGCGTCGGTTCGATTTTGCATTTCATTACTTTGGCCGAAGATTTAATTATATAATGCCGTCGGAACAGGCGACAACCGGAGTTTACAAAAAGCGCAAGGACAAGGAAAAGGATAGGCATCCGAGGTCCAAAACCGATGAGGCCTCTGCTAGGCCAGTCGCCGGTTCTCAGTGAGGCACTTTTGCAGCCCGTGGTGCCCGCTACCTCAGAGCCACAGGCCGCTTCCGACTCCCACGTGGAGCCGACTGGGCCTCTTGATACTCAAGGTATTGGACACTTGGAAATTATTCCCTCAGATGGGTCCGGAGCCACTGAGCAGGCATCTGCTTCTGAGGGTGTCTTCAGACCTACACAACTATATATTAAGCCATCTTCAGCTTCAAAGACTAAAGCAGCTCTAAAGACAAAGAAACAGGTACAGCATTCTCCTACTCAGACTTCCATGCCTAAAAAACAGATGCTCAAAATGGGCGAAGACCTAATTACTTTGATCAGGGGCTCCCATCCCCCTCTTGATAAGAGACCTAGGCAAGAGACAGAGTATGATTCTTCTGATCAGGTTTCTATTTCCTCTGATTCCTCTTCTGAACAGGATTATCCCATGCTTCCCTATGAGGATTCTGATGCTGAAAAATCCATTCCTTCAGCCTCTCCTCCTGAGGATTATTCTTTTGGGGATACCCTGCATACCATGAGGGAGCATTTCCACTGGGAGAGCCAATATTATTCTGAATCTAAGAAAAGGCTCCGAGACTTTCTGCTACTTCCTCAGCACAGACCCCTTGCTATTCCACCTGTTCTAGACATTGTAGATGATTTGCTATTCCACCTGTTCTAGACATTGTAGATGATGTATTTTCAGAGTCCAGCCTGTCCCCTGACTCTTTACCCCCTGTACCTGCTAAGCCAGACAGATACTACAGGGTCCCGGATTCTCATAAATTCCTATATAAAAACCCCGCTACTGACCCAGAAACTATATCTCAGGGTCCGAAAGGGGTTAACGCTTCCACTGCACAAAACCCTGTCCCCTCTGATAGGGATTGTAGGGCTCTAGACAGATGGGGGGAAAACGTCTACACTTCTGCTACCTTGGCTGTAAGGGCTTTAAATTGTCAGTTTCATATGCTCATATATCAGCAATATTTAATGTCACTGCTTAAACAGAAATTGTTGACAAATACTGAATGTTCAGAGAACAAGGAATTGCAAGATTTATTGCATGCAGCTGAACAAGTGGGAAAGCATACTTTGCAATGTGGTTATGATTCACTGGTGGCCTCTTAGAGGGCCGCTGTTACAGGTTCTGTTATTAGAAGGCATGCTTGGTTAAAGGAACAGAATCTGCCTGATAATGTTAAAGCAAAATTATTAGATGCACTATTACAGCATGATACTTTGTTTGGTACTAAAGCAGAAGAGGTGTTGAAAAAAATGGAGGGTAAAGCAAAATCCATGCAGACAATCAAGGATTTCTTACAGGTACAGCCACCCAGGTTTAGAAAGAACTGGCCTTCTAAAAATTGGTCCTTTCCAGTGTCAGACAGACCACAATGAGGCAGATACAGGTGTCCCAGAGGCAGATCTCAGCCCCAAGGCTCATACAGGCCTAAACAATGGGGTGCTCCTACCTCCAAAAGCGGAGAAGACAAATCACAATCTTACAGGAAACAGTCCCAATGACTTTCCTCTGCCAGATCCAAGTACTTTTCTTTTGGCAGTCCCCTTAGGGGGAAAACTAGCACTTTTTTCATCAAATTGGCAAATGGTTACCCAAGACAAATGGGTTCTGAACATAGTGTCCCAAGGCTACAAGTCCCATTTTCACACTGTACCAAGGTCAAAGGGCATGCCAGACCTGCCACACAATCAATGGGCAGAGACACAAAAACAAATTACAGCCCTCATGGACATGAGGGCCATTCAGCAAGTACCACAACAAGAGCAGGGGCAAGGATTTTACTCCAGACTTTTCCTAGTACCCAGAAAAGACAAAACCTGGAGACCAATACTGGACCTGTCTATACGTTTCTGGAAGTTCCAAAATTCAAGATGTTGACTCTACAGCAGCTACTGCCCATGCTGGGCAAGAAGGCTTGGCTCGTAACTTTGGACCTAAAAGAGGCATACCTGCATGTCCCAATTGGACAATCTTGCTGAAGATACCTCAGATTCATAGCTGGCTCAATGCATTAACAATTCTCTGCACTGCCCTTTGGCTTATCTACTGCGCCCAGGTTTTTCACAAAATGCCTGGCACCAGTAATTGCATTTTGCAGACAAAGAGGAATTCAGATATATCCCTTCTTGGACAACTGACTAATTCAAGCAGAGAACAAAGACATTCTTCTAAAACATCTGGTGTTTGTAAAAAGATTACTAATTGGACTAGGGTACACAGTAAATGAAAAGAAATCAAAACTAGAGCACTCTCAAGAGATAATATTCCTGGGTGCAAGCTTAAATACAACTGTCCAGATGGCTTATCTCATGCCAGACAAACAAAAGCAACTGACTTCTTACTTCAAGAAATTGGCAACAAAAACCCACTTATCTGCAAGGAAAATCCTGCAGGCCTTGGGTTTCATGGCATCCTGCATTCTACTAATTCCATATGCCAGACTGCATATGAGGAAACTACAATGGTATCTAAAAAGTGTTTGGATTCAGCATTGCCACAGCCTGGAGACAGTAATTGCACTCATTCCCTGCCTGCAACAGGAGTTTCGATGGTGGGCAGAAGCCTGTCACCACAACAAGGGTCTGCCATTCAGTTTACCCACAGCCAGACAGACACTGACAAGGGATGCATCAGATTATGCCTGGGGGGGGGGCCCATATGGCAGGAAAATGTATTCAGGGCACATGGCCTGCAAACCAGATGCATCTTCACATCAATCAAAAAGAGATGCTAGCTGTTCAAAATGCCCTGACAGCTTTCAAGGACCTGCTTCATCCAGGACAGTTACTGATAAAGACAGACAATACTACGGTCATGTGGTACATAAACAAGCAGGGAGGTACACATTCCTACCCCCTCTGCAGACAAGCAATGACCTTATGGGACACAGCATTGGCTTTTCAAGTTCACCTGCAAGCACAATTCCTGACAGGAAAAACAAATGCTCTGGCAGACGAACTAAGCAGAAACCTCATGGATCCCCACAAATGGAAACTGGATCCACAAGTCGTCATCATGATAACAAAGAAATGGGGATGCCCAGACATAGATCTATTTGCCTCCCCTCACAACTGCCAATTGCAGAGATTTTCCACAAGGATTTATCACAAGCAAGCATGGAAAGTGGACGCCTTATCCTTCAGCTGGAAAAATCTAACAGTATATGCCTTTCCTCCACTGCTTCTCCTTCCCAGGGTACTCCTAAAGGTCAGACAAGGGAAGCCAAAAATGATACTGATTGCACCAGACTGGCCACGCCAGCACTGGTACCCAATCCTAAAGAGCTTGTCTCAAGGTCCAGCATGGATATTGCCTCAAACTTCTCACTTGCTGACCCAACAAAACAATCAGATCCTGCACAGCCAACTCAGGACCTTAAATCCAGCAGCATGGTGGATAATGTAGCCATTCAGAACACTCCTCTTTCAAAAGCTGTTATGGATGTTATCTGGGAGGCCAGGAGGCCCAATACCAGAAAATCTTATGCAGAAAAATGGATGAGATTCTGTGCTTTGAACCAGGAACAAAGCATTGACACGTGTGTACCAAATATCCCTCAGATTTTACAATACCTAACTGAGATGCTGAACAAAGGCCTGCCTTTCTCATCAATTATAAGATTCATGCCTCTGCCATTTCAGCCCATTACAATACGGAACCACCTATCTTTTCCTCATCCTTTAATAAGGCAGTACCTCAGAGGGGCCAAAAACATTAGGCCTCCAAGGAGAGCACCAATTCCGACCTGGGACCTCAATTATGTTTTGGAAAAACTCACACTGCTTCCTTTCGAGCCAGCATCAACAGCAGGTGTAAAATTCTTATCCTGGAAAACAGCTCTGCTCCTAGCAATAACTTCTGCAAGACGAGTCTCGGAGTTACAAGCTCTCATGGCTGTGGAACCTTTTATCATTTTTCATCCAGACAGGGTTTCGCTGAGGACAAACCCTACATTTGTCCCTAAGGATGGTGTCCACTGTGGCCCTCAACCAAACCATTCACTTGCCTACATTTTATCCAAATCCACAGAACAAGGGTGAGAAAATTCTGCATTCTTTGGACATACACAGGCGGTTACGCTTCTACTTGGACAGAACTAAAGCTTTAAGAAAGACTGAGCAACTTTTAGTGTCATATGCTGCAGGATCACAAGGAAAGGCCATCTCAAAACAGACTATTTCTAAATGGATAGGCCATTGCATCCATTTCTGATATTTTCAACATTTCAAATCAGTGCCTAAGGGCATTAGGCCTCATTCCACCAGAGCAGCAGCCACTTCAGCAGCCTTCCTCAGAGGAGTACCAACCAAAGATATCTTAGAGGCTGCAACTTGGAGTTCAGTGCACACTTTCACAAAGCACTACCACTTACCTCTTTAAGTCCAGAGCAGGCTTTGCCACTGCAGTTCTGCAGGGCCTCATAGCCTCTCCTAATCCTATTTAGCCCATCCACCCATCCTCAGCTTTGGGATTCAACCCAAGAGTAATGACTGCAACAGTGAAACACGATGAACATAGTACAGTTGTGTACCTACCATAAATGTAGATGTTCGAGTGTATTCACTGTTGCAGTCCAGGTTACCCACCCACCAGCCCCCTTTTCTTTGCTGGGACTTATCTGCACTTCTCTTTCCTATACAACCTATGTGGTGTATTTGCTTGTAGATGAAGGAAATGTTATTTTTGTGCATGCATTTTTATTGGCATATTTTTCAGCCTACCAATTTGGGGGCACCTGACATCTGGGGCAAGAAAAACTGAAGAAAATGGCATTGGCTGCATCTTTTATACCCCTGGCGCTCTGATGTCAGGGAAGAGGCGACTGCAACTGACGCCGGGCCTAGACTTTGGAATTCTGGCCGACTGAGGGTAGCCTGCCAGCAGGATAACCCAAGACTGCAACAGTGAATACACTCGAACATCTACATTTATTGTAGGTACACAACTGTACTTTACTGGATCTATGATTAGGAGGCATGCCTGGTTAAAGGAACAAAATTTGCCTGATCATGTTAAAGCGAAATTGTTAGATGCACCCTTACAGCATGATTCTCTGTTTGGTATTAAGGCAGAAGAGGTTTTAAAGAAAATGGAAGACAAAGCTAAGTCTATGCAAACTGTTAAAGACTTCTTACAAGTGCAACCACCAAGATTCAGTAGACACTGGCCTACAAAAAATTGGTCCTTTCCTGTGTCAGAGCTCAAAGGGGCAAATCCAGACGCCCTAAGGGTTCCAGATACCAGGCGCAAGATTCATACAGGTCAAAGCAATGGGGCACATCCACCTCCAAATCTGGAGGAGATAAAGCGCAAGCCTACATAAAGCAATCCCAATGACTTCCCTCTGCCTACACCAAGCACTTATCTTTTGGCAGCACCCATAGGGGGAAAATTAGCACTTTTTGCTCAAAATTGGCAGTTAATAACCCAGGACAAGTGGGTACTAAACATCGTATCACAGGGATAACGAGATTCCATTTCCACACTCTGCCAATGGGAAATGGTTGGCCAGATCTGCCAAAAAATCAATGGGCAGAGGCACAGAAACAGGTTATGTCCCTCATGGATATGGGGGCCATTCAGACAGTACCAGAACAGGAAAAAGGACAAGGTTTTTACTCGACTGTTCTTGGTACCCAGAAGGGACAAGGCCTGGCAGCCAATACTGGATTTATCGATTCTGAACACATTCTTGGACATTCCAAAATTCAAAATGCTGACTTTGCAGCAGCTTCTGCCCATGCTGGGCAAGAATGCTTGGCTGGTGACTTTAGACCTAAAAGAGGCATACCTCCACATCCAAATAAGACAGTCGTGCAGAAGATACCGCAGATTCAAGGCTGGCTTTATGCATTACCAATTCTTTGAACTGCCCTTTGGCTTATCTACTGCACCCAGGGTCTTTACAAAGTGCCTGGCACCAGTAATTGCATTTTGCAGACAAAAGAAGTATACAAATATTTCCGTACTTGGGACAACTGTCTCATTCAAGCAGAGAACAAGGACACTCTACTTTGGCACCTGGCGTTTGTGAAAAGGCTTCTAACATGCCTAGGGTACACAATAAACAAAAAGAAATCACAACTGGTATCCTCTCAAAAGATAACATTCCTGGGTGCAAGCTTGAATACAACTGCCCAGATGGCTTACCTTACGCCAGACAAACAAAAGCAACTGACTACTTACTTCAAACTGATGGCAACAAAAACCCAGTCTTCTGCAAGACAAATTCTGCAGGCTCTGGGCTTCATGGCATCCTGCATCCTACTAATTCCATATGCAAGATTGCATATGAGGAAACTTCAGTGGTACCTAAAAAGTTTATGGAGTCAAC
Source organism: Protopterus annectens (assembly GCF_019279795.1). Lineage (NCBI taxonomy): Eukaryota > Metazoa > Chordata > Ceratodontiformes > Protopteridae > Protopterus > Protopterus annectens. Next base: position 1,107,477,446 of record NC_056741.1, read on the forward strand.
ATGCACACAGTCTGGAAACAATGATTCCTGTCATTCCCTGCCTGCAGCAGGAGTTTCTATGGTGGGCAAAGGCCTGTCACCAAAACATGGGACGCCCCTTCACTTTACCCCCTACCAGCCAAACGTTAACAACAGACTCATCAGATTAAGCCTGGGGGGGGCCCACATGGCAGGAAGATGCATTCGGGGCAGATGGGCACCGAAACAAATGCATCTACATATCAACCAGAAAGAGATGCTAGCTGTTCAAAATGCCCTGACAGCCTTCAAGGACTTGCTTCATCCAGGACAACTACTGATAAAGACGGACAACACCACTGTCATGTGGTATATAAACAAGCAAGGGGGGGCACACACTCATACCCCCTTTGCAGATTATCCATGGCACTGTGGGACACAGCTTTGACCTACCAAATACGTCTTCAAGCTCAATTCCTGCCAGGAAAACAAAACACCCAACAAAACACTCTGGCAGACAATTTAAGCAGAAACCTTATGGATCCTCACAAGTGGAAACTAAATCCACAAGTCTTCAGCATGATAACAGAGAAATGGGGGAGTCCAGACATAGATCTATTTGCTTCTCCTCAAAATTATCAATTGAAACGATTCTGCACAAGGACTTATCACAAACAAGCATGGAAATTGGACGCCCTATCCTTCAGTTAGAAAAACCTATCAGTTTACGCCTTTCCTCCTCTGCCTCTTCTACCCAAGGTCCTCCTAAAAGTCAGACAAGAGAAGCCAAAGATGATATTAATTGCCCCAGACTGGCACCCAATCCTAAGGAACTTGACTCAATACCCAGCTTGGACCTTGCCTCCAAGACCACAACTACTGTCCCAGCAAAATAATCAGATCCTGCACAATCAACTACAGACTCTGAACCTGACAGCACGGCTAATCATGTAATCATACAAATGACACCTCTCAATAAAGCTGTGATGGATGTCATTTTGGAAGCCAGAAGGCCTAGTACTAGAAAATCTTATGCTGACAAATGGAAGATATTCTGTGCTTGGAATCGAGCACAAGGAACTGATACAGCAGAACCACATATTCCTCAGATATTACAATACTTAACTGAGATGCTTGACAAAGGCCCATCTTTCTCATCAATCAAAATGAGCCACCACTCTTTTCACATCCTTTACTAAAGCAGTATCTTAGAGGAGCCAAAAATTTAAAGCCTCCTAGAAGAGCACCATTACCTGCATGGGACCTCAGTTATGTGTTGGAAAAGGTCACCCTGCCTCCATTTGAACCAGCTGCTACCGCTGATATAAAGTTCTTGTCACGGAAGACAGCTCTGCTACTAGCTATTACTTAAGCAAGAAGAGTTTCAAAGCTACAGGCCCTCATGGCTGTAGAGCCTTTTATCATATTTTACCCAGACAGGGTGTCTCTGAGGACAAATCCTACTTTTATGCCTAAGGTGGTTTCCAGTGTGGCTCTTAACCAAACAATTCATCTGCCAACTTTTTATCCAAATCCACAGAACAAAGGGGAGAGAATTCTGCATTCCTTGGATGTACACAGACAGCTAGGATTCTGCTTGAGCAGGACTAAAGCTCTAAGAAAAACTGAGCAATTACTAGTGCCATATGCTGCAGGATCAGAAGGAAAGGCTATTTCAAAGCAGACAATTTCAAAGTGGATAAGCCACTGCATCCGTTTCTGCTACTTACACCATGGTAAACCTGTGCCCAAGGGCATTAGGTCTCATTCCACCAGAGCTGCAGCTACATCAGCAGCCTTTCTCAGAGGAGTACCAACCAAAGACATTCTAGAGGCTGCTACTTAGGAGTTCTGTTCACACCCCTATACAAAGCATTATCATTTCCCTCTCTAGTCCAGGACAGGCTTTGCCACTGCAGTGCTCCAGGGCCTTATAGCCGCACCTAATGCTGTTTAGCTCCAACCTCCCAACCATAGCTTTGGGATTCTACCCAAATGTAATGACTACAACGGTGAAACACAAAGAACATAGTACAGTTGTGTACACTTACCATAAATGTAGATGTTCGAGTGTATTCACTGTTGCAGTCCAAGTTAGCCTCCCGCCATCCCCCTGTCATTCTAAAGTTTATCTTTCCTTCTCTATCTTCTACAACCTATGTGGTGTATTTGCTTGTAGATGAAGGTAAAGTTTATATTGATGCATGTATTTATATATATATAAAACATTGCTACCTTTTTGGGGGCACCTGACATCGGGTGCAAGAAAAACTAAAGAAAATGGTGTCTGCTGCATGTTTTATACCACTGACGACCTGACATCATGGAAGAGGAGACAGCAACCGACGCAGGACCCAAGACTTTGGAATTCAGGCCGACTGAGGACAGCTGCAACAGTGAATACACTCAAACATCTACATTTATGGCAAGTGTACACAACTGTACATTTTTTTGAGTGGTGGGACCTCATCAGAACACAGCTAGACTTCTGTCAGTGGAATTCTTCATTTTATCACAGAACTTATCGTATTTAGGTCTGTTTTCTTTTCATATTCCTGCAGTAATTCACATGGGTTTTTAAACCCTTTCAGTTCCCCACTAACAATGCTGTGTGTCTCTGACAGTTCAGTTTTTGGTTGTTTTCCCCAGAAGTGGGAACGGAACTCGAGTATTCCAATGCAGAGGCTTGCAGCATTTAAAATACTACCAAACCCTGCCACCCTTATTTGTGTAGTGGGGCAGTTCTTAATGATCTGCTTATTTATTATTCTGAAGAAAACTGCTGTTAAGATTCCGGCTCTCTTTCTCTTCCCTGCATTTGTTGGCCAAGTCATATTCAGAAATCTAGTTGGCCTTAGTAGCTTGAAATGTGATGTTTTGAGCTGCTTTTTCACTGAATCAGAAAATGTGTGTGTGTGTGTGTGTGTGTGTGTGTGTGTGTGTGTGTGTGTGTGTATATAATATATATATATATATATATATATATATATATATATATATACATTTTTTTTTTTGGTAAAAGAAAGCATTAAGACAGATCAGTTTGCTATTCCCCAGATTTTCTCATGGTGAATTTATTTATAGTTATTCAAAGGCAGTTGCATTTAATTACCTTAACTTCTTGCACTTTCAAACATGGTGGGTGGTTTACAATTTTAGAAGCTATAAGGATTTACACTGGTCACTCCATGCAGTGGAAAAGTATGACTCAGTGCAGTAGTTGCATTTTTAAAATTGCCCACTAGAGAGAAGTCATATTATGTTGAAAGGCATATTTGGCAAAAGTTTGTGCCGATCTACAGTTCTTACTTTCCTCAGTACTTTTACAACCCTGGTGCTAGTGCTCTTGGATGTGACTGCACCCCCAACATTCTCCTTGCCGAAATATAACAAACGCTAAGGTTGTGCCAACATTGATAAAACACAGAGATATCAATCTTGGGACTTTTTCTAAATGTTTTCTGAAGGTGCTTTTTTAATTAAAACAACATACTGTCTATATATGTGCATGTTTGTGTCTAAAACTTCTGTCTGGACTAATTTATTTCTGAAAACCATGACTTTGATTCTGAAATGCTGTCTCCTAGACTGTCCTTACCTCTGTCCATATGTAGAAGAGGACGTTCAAACTCGTTGACTGAGTAAAATGTCTAGTCGCTGAAAATAGCATATGAATTATCAGCTGTACAGTATTCCAGGAATGTGTTAGCTGTCAGAACAGTTTAATATAACCTGCAAATAACTATAACTAATCATATGCTAACTTGTAATTTTGTTGCCTTTCAGGGAAGAATTTGTGATTTCTGTCTATAGATATTGATGGAAAAAGGCACAGATGGAAAAATGGCTGAAAAACAGACTCCTTTAGATTATGGAGTTCAGATACGATTTATTAATGACTTGTCAGAAAAGGGAAGACATAAAAAAGCATCAAACCCCAGTTCCAAGTCTAGCAAATATGGAGTAGCAGTGAGGGTCCAGGGAATTGGTGGGCAGCCTTTTGTTGTGTTAAACAGTGGAGAAAAAGGTGAATCATATGGTGTTAAACTCAGAAGTGACCCAAGTTATGGAACTGCATCACAGGGCAGTACAGCCGAGAATTTAGAACACTATAATACCTTCCCACGAAGGAAGTCTGCAAATAGAACATCTAGTTCAGAACTTCCTGAAAATCCTTATGGAGAAAACTTCACAAGGCAATATTCCAGAAGTGACTCCCAATGTAGCACATCAGATGATGAACGAGGATCGGTACACCCTGTAAAGTTTTTTGATTCAAAGGATTACAGAGTGAGCAGTGGTAGTGTTCTTTCTTACAAAAGTGATGATTCATTTTCCTCCCAAAGTGGAAGCCATCCCGTGTCATATTCCAAGTCTTCTGGTGAAGAACTTAGAAGAGCTCATTCCCAAGATTCATTACTAGATGATACTTATTCCCACAGAAGATACAGTTCTAAGGTATCGAACACTGAAACACCCCAGTTCTCAGTTGAAGTCCCAAGGAGCAATAGTACATTCAATCTATCTAACACGGACTGGCCTGAAAACGCTGAAAAACCTAAAGTACCCAGTCCATGGTCTTCAGGTGGGCGAGTGTCTTCAAGTTCACCGGTTGCTTTCTCTCAGTCTAACAAATCTGTTTCTCCTAACAAGTCCGTGCTCAAAAATGGCGAAAGCAATGAAATAGATACAAAACCTTTGTCTTCTGTTGATAGCCTCATAAACAAGTTTGATGGAAGAGGGGGTCAGCAACGAGGCAGGCAACCTAGAAGAAACAGAATTCCATCAGATGACAGGAAAAGATCTCAAAGTGTTGATGGTCGAGTGGAGTCCCATGACGCATCTGACTTCAGGGAACTGAATACTTCTGAAATGCTGCCTCAGACAAAGATTTCTCCAAAGGCAATTTTCAGCTACCAGTCTGCTAGTCTTGGAAGGCCATTCAAAAAATCCCAAGAACCATCTTCTAGAATGTCAAACACAACTAGAGAGCTGCAAAGCAACAAATTAAAGCAGGAACCTGAAATTGAAAGAAGTTCGCTGTCTAAAGTCAATGCAGAACTTCAGGTAATGTATATTAAGATTATATAACATTTATTTAATATCCAGGAGCAGAGCACTGCTTGCATTTGTATTTTAATTGTTTTATGTGAGGAACATAAAAGAATTGCCTCTTCCCAAAACGTAAACCCATCTCATGTGTTTGAGGATAATCTTTTCCATCTATACTCTTTTTTATTTTTTTTTTGTTTAATTCATGTGAGTTTCATTCTTTCAGGTCATATATTTCACATACTTCACTGAAGTATGCTAGTATTTAATGAGCAGCTTGTTAATGAAGTAATCCTAGTACAGACTATTGCTCGTTTGCCAGGATGTGTGAACTGGTCCAAGAACCCTTTTCAGTCATGATCATGACTTGAGTACGACAATAAAACACAGAATGGAGGAAATAACTCAAATAAAGATGAGTCTGATTATCTGTTTACATTCACATTTCTCCCTAATATAATTCTTTTAAAAAGAGAATTTTTCTCAGCAAAGGTAGTGCAGAAAGTAAAAGTCAAAATAAATAATATACGTAAATATCTAGAATAAATATTACTAGTAATGCTGATATTGTAGTTAAATGTTAAGAGGCTTCCCTTTTCAATGGAAATCCAGAAGGTAGAATGAATTGGCAAAGATGCACACTAGTTTTTTTACAGGAAAATAAATAGCAATGCTTTAGGCATTTAGCAAACTAATGTAAAATAACGTTACTCTTAAAACAGTAAAAGTGAATAATGTTGAAGTACAAGTACTGCTACATTGGGGTTTGTCTCTGCTACCATATTGTCAACAATGAGGCAAGCCAATGTGTATTAATAGAATGGTGTCAGGAACTGAAAGAGCATTCTGAAGAGTAATACACATACTTGTGCTGGCAGGAGTCAGAGTGGCTGGGGGGGCTGGTAGGGGGCTTTATGTATAATTGAAAGCAGGAACATTTATTCTGTAACACTGTATCCTAGAGGGTTAGGGCACTTGAACAGAAAGCTGCAGAAGCACAGCTTTTTGACTACTAGTCTTCTTATCTTGGGATGTTTTTCTGAATGACCTTCCAAGAACGATTTTCCACAGATTGCACTGCGATGTGTAGGTTGTGTATCTGACTAGGCATGGACATTATACTTTTTACATTGTCATGCACTCGGTAACAACTAAATGAAAACTCCAGCCAAGCTGGAACTTCCAATGAGTGACCTCTCAAATCTCTTGTATCAGAGGCATATGGGATGTATGCAAATGACCCTTATGAACATCGGGTGTTTTAGTTTTGAAAGACTTAAAAAAAGAAGTAAGTCATGGGCATTCAGAATTGCCATGTAGCGGATTGGTTTTTCTGTGTGACCTTATCATTCTTTGTTTTACATTGTCATGCGCTAGATAATGTGCAAGGCAAAGAGCTAGGGGGTGTACTGCTGTCAGATTCAATAGTCAGTGTGATAAGATTGACAAGATCCCCTAGCTTACAGTATTAACAGATCTAACAATCTTGTGTCATAAGACCCCATGCCCGTTTGCTTTCTAAAGAGAACATACAGAATGAACATGTTTTTCAGTGGACAGTGTAGTACATTGTTTGCACTGACTTAGACTTGTAAGAAGAAAACTCATGCTAAGTGCTTCACAAAGAAAACGTTTTTTTTTGAAACCTCACAGACTGTCTGTTAAATATCTTCTGTGTTGGGGGGGTGGGGGTTGTTTTTGCTGCATTTAGTATAGTTTGTTTTTATGGAACCAGGGATGGATTACTAAATTTGTTTTGAGGAGTGGGTGGATTTCTTTGATGTCTTTGCCTTTAATTACAAGGTCATTGGTGCAGAATAGTTTTGAGGTTAAGGTCAAAAGGGAGATAATTAGTAAATAGGGGCGTGAGTATAGAACTAAGAGTGCAGTGTATGATGCACCCCATGTTAGAGCAGGGGTATCACAGTAGATGGTTGTATAATGTACTGAAATCGGATGGTCATTTTAAATAAGGCTGAAGCCATTTTAATAAGGACTGAAACAAGCCGAGATGAGCAAGTACAAAAAGAAGGTTGAGTGGGCAGCCAAACCAGTAGTGTGATTAAAGTACACCGATAACTGCCTCAGTTGGTAGTCCTTTGTCCATGTTTGCAAATATGAAGTCTGTGGAATAAGCATAGTAGAGTTAGTGTTAAAGGGACTGAATTATTTGTAACAAATGTTTGTTATATTGAAACTGACATTTCCTTTTTCAAAAACTAGTCCAGATTTATATGTTGCTTACATGTTTTATTTTTGTCTGATACATGCAATCCATGCTAAGTGTTTTATCCATTAGTTTTTCATCACTTGCTAGTTTCGTGATTAAAGTGGAATTTATTTTACCACTTACATTTGAAGTTACTATGCTTTCTGATTCTAAAATGTGTAGCCTTTGCTTTTGTTAGATGAGTGCAGCTATATTTACTAAATTGTAAAAATTCATGCTTGTGTGTATTTCATGCCGAGCAGCTATTCCCATTACTTCTTGATTCTGTGCCAACTGGCAGCGTCTTCTGCTGAGCTTCTAGGGGGGGACGGGACAGACAAAATGTAGTTCAGTACCTCAAAGTAAGTGGGTCTTGCTATGCCAGGAACAGGTACTTGGATTGTGTAATATTATTTTTTTTATAAACGTCTTTATTAAATCTTCACTTGGCATACATAGACTTTACCTTTCATGAGATTAGCTTAAAATTACCCAGGAACTCAGCAGCATCTTGGAGTTCTGCTGAAGTTCTCTGGAGCAGCAGCTCCATCTGTATGTGTCAGACCTGTTATTGTTAGTAAGGGGCCATATCCTGAGGTACAGGTGGAGCTGCATGGCCACAAGGCTGTCCAGTGCCGGAGCTCCTTCTGCAGGGTGCATTGCCAGTCATAATTTCCTTCTTAATCAAGATGAAGGATGGGCTTGAGGGGCTGCTAGGTCACCAGGAAATTAAATATATTTTTGATGACAAAACACTACACTAAACTGCATATGTGCATGTTCCCAGCCTCTCCTCTCACCAGCTGCTGAACTCAGTAGTACAACTCCACCTGTACATGGAACTCAGTCCTGTAAGCAGTCTGGCTTCCCATGAGGTACTGCCTGCATTATTTAATCTCATAGTCTCACATACAGGTAGAGCTTCCACTCTGCCAAGAATCCTATTCAGTTCAATGAACATTTTTCATTACAGCACTTTCAGAGTTGGTGTACAACACACACAAACGTAATTTACTGGTTGCTATCATTGAGGTAATTTATATACCCGTATTTTTTTCGTAAGAGTGATCATCCTGTGGCAGACAGCTATTTATTACAGTGCTTTATCTGTTTTATTACATTGTATGCCTGCATTATACATTTTACTAGAAATGTTATCCTCTTCTATGTGTCTTTTATTATTTTTATTTGGATTTGCATATGTTTAGTTAGTTATTGATCTGTTTTCCGATTTCCTAACTGAGCGACCAATAGGTTATGCTTCAGCATATGTAACTATGTGTTGAAATCTGCTGCAGATTAAAGAAAGCATGCCTATCCACTACAAGCTGTTTACTCCCCTTATTGCATCATCAAAATGCATGTAAGAACCAGGAATTACCTGCCATTTGCTCAGCATACAGGAAATACAAACACAACTGCAGCAGTCTGAGGATGCAGTGTGTTTAGAAATAATTAAAAAAAAAAAAAAAAAAACGAACAAAGGTGGAAGTTCACAACAAACAACAAGGAAGACAAATAAACTGATAAATGTTTGTAAAGTAAAGAGAATACATACTGAAAAGGGTACTGCTTTGTAACGCACAGATTACAGGGAATGATAGCATTTTTCTATTAGAAAATCTTCAGTGTACAGAAAAAGGCAGTACGTTTCCAAAAGAGAATGTAGAAAAAAGAGGCAAGGGGCAGGTGAAAGGGAAGAAATCAAAACTGAATGTGGAACGATTAAAGAACATTACTGTAAGAAAAAAAAGAGAAGGATAGACATTGACAAACATGGCTCAAGCTGTGGATGTACAAAACCAGCAGGTGAAATTCTTGGTTACAGTCAGGGTGTCCCACAGGGCTGGATCAAAGGTAAGGTTGCTGTCAACCTTTTTGCCCAGGTCTGTCACCACTGAGTGTATACTTAAGGTGTTGCTGTTGATGTGGTAGTTAGCAGGAACATCAGCCTTACCAAAAGGGATGATGATACATTTTTTTGCATTGAGTTTGTGGCACCAATCGTTTGTTTAAGACCCTCTTGTAGGATGTTGACATCATTTGGAGACTCCATGACCATTCCCAGTTTGCAGTCGTCAGCAAACTTTGTCAGCCACAGACCTTTAGTTTTAGCTTGCACTTCTGAGAAATAGATTCCAAACAGTAGAGGTCCCAGGACTGATCCCTGTGGAACACCACTGATTACAGGTCTGCTGTTGGAAGTGGATCCCCCTATTTTAACTATGTGTGTTCTATCAGTGAGCCAGTTAGCGACCCATTTAATGATATAAGGGTTGAGACCTAGCTGGGTGAGTTTGTCAATGATGCCCCCCGCGTGAGGGAGAGTGTCAAAAGCCTTGGCCAAGTCTGAATATTGATACACCGCCTCCTTTAGTTTTCATGCCTTCAGTTTGTGGCCTTCAGTTTGTGGTCTGAACATGTGGAAGGAAGTGTAACCCGGTATGGCTGGTGTGCTCTCCACAGCCTTGAACCATGTCTCCGTGACTGCACAGATATCGGCGTCTTCTCAGGTGAAGACTGTTTCCAGTGTGTGCAGTTTCATGTTAAGACTCCTAGCGTTTAGTAGCATAACTTTAAGGTTATTTTTAGATGGAGTTTTTACACTGGGAATTTTGTCCTTCAGACACTGGCTAAAAAGGCACTATGGGGGTGGCAAGAGCCTTAGCCAGTAGCCAAAATCTGGTTAACTGTCTTGGTAATTGTCTTCCCTCACCCACAGATAAAAGGAGAAGATAGAAATATTAATCTCATGTTAATATACAAAGAGAAAAGAGTACAAGTTATATTCATTGTAATATTCACTATTGCAGTCCTTGTATTTGGGATATCCTGCATCCAGATAGCCCATGTCCAGCACACCATCCAGAGGCTTACCTCTCTTCCAAGACTTCAGCTAATGGTTTTTCACCAAGTGTGCAAGTATGTCATCAGTATAAAGGGTGCATTGGCTAATGCTTTCCTTGGATCCATCTTGCAGGGTATTGTCTGTCAGCCTACTTTCAGTAGTAAAATAAGTACCCCATTAGGTGTTTCTTTAATCTTATTTGTATTGCTGTGTTATTTTTTGTGTAATGTAGGGTGCTCACTCTGTTTCATAACATTTTTTTAGTAAATGTTAATTGTGTGGTGTAAGACAAACAAATTCCTCACAAGGGTTTCCATTCTGTGGGCTTGTTCTGCTTCAGCCTATAGCGTATCCTGGACTTCTGCCAGCACTGCTTCATTCACCGCAAGAACAATCTATAGAAGGTGCATGTGCCTCTAGGGACTTGTAGCCAAAAAAAAGGGTGTGAGTTTGGGTCCCTGCCACCATGGGATCTGCCAAAATCATCAGGAGTCTCCTGCTTAAGATAAAAGCATAGCAAGAAGAAGAAGAAATGTCAAAAATGAAATATGCTTTGGACAATTTTGGGATTCCCTTGATCTGGCATCCCTGCATGGATTGAGGTACCTTTACAGCCCCTACCCTGCAATGTCAGTTTCGTCTAACTCCTGTGGTATGACTGCTGTGCAGTTGCCAATTCCGGTGTGTTTTTTTTTTTTTTTTGTGTGTGTGCCCTTCTGAACTAATGCATCAATCAGGCTTACTGAGGGAATATGCCATTAAAAGTGCTGTTTGTGATATCAGAAAAGGAAGGCAGGATCTCCACGTTTCTTGTACATGGATAGGTTTCTGGTGACCTACCTCAAGGTCTTGGCCCTCACCTGCGAACAAAAGTCTTTGGTTTGGCCGGTTTCAGAGTTATGATACACAAAGCACTGAAGTACAAACTGGAGCCTGCCATTTTGCTTAGGGTGGGCAGTGTCTCTTCCCACTGTATTTCCTATGCTTCCATAATGTCGTTAGCCTGCTTGGTTTATAGATTTCAAGCAGATTTTTATCTCGAGTGCAGAAGATGATTTGAGAGATAGTGATGAAGTACTGAGGAGATAGAAGGGCAGTTAGAGGGGTTATGTAGTATTTTATGGATTAGAAGTGTAAGAGCTAGTTGATGTGGGAGTTCTAACCATTTGAGAGCGCTTAATGCAGAGCAATTGCAAGCTCTTTGTAGCAGGTTTGCTGCAAATCTACCTACTTAATTATAGCATTGCTCCAGTTGTGATTTAAGAGAGATCTGGAGGGCTGTCAAAATAAGTGAGCCATAGAGAAGAGAGGGTAAAAGAAGAGAGTTAGGGTGATTATGCTAGAAAGAAATAAGGGACTTTAAGTTGTCATTTATGGTAACTCTAAGCAATTTGGTGTGGGTAGCCACTTCAGTAGCTGTATTGTTTAGAGATGTAATGTGGAAGCTAATTTTAGTATTGACATGGAACTTTGAAAAAAAATAGCAGTAGTTTAGTCTTTTTTGGATTAAGTAAATACTTGTTTTAATGTAGCCACAATTCAGCTTAGTTGAAGGCATCTTGTGCCATGGCTTGTAGTTGTAGTGTGATATTGGATGAGAGTTGAGTCATCTGTATACTAAATAAGGCAAGCTTGCTGAGAGGTGGTATGAGTGTGTATAGGTTATTGATGAAAATGTTAGAGCAGTGGACCAAGTATAGAGCCTTGAGGAACACCACCTTTTTTAACTGAGAGCGAGAGAGAGAGAGAGACATCCAGCTGACAGATTATCTTTCAGGTAGTAGTTGGAGAACCATAGAAGAGTTGGTTTGAAAGGCCTATAGGGGACATGTGATAGTGTCAAAGGCTTCCTTGAGATCTAGAAAAAACAGAAAAGAGAAACTTACTTTGGTCTCTAGCCTTATCAGTGCTGTCAGAAAAGTTGAGGAGAGCTGTAGTGGTTCGCTGGCATGGCCAGAAAATGTTGTATTTGGGTTAGGAGATCACTTTTTAAGAGGTATTTAAGTAGTTGCTTATGAATGCACTTTTCCAGGATCTTGGAAAGGGGTTAAAGATAGATTTCAGAAGAGTTGCCTTTTTTATGGAGGGATAATAAATTTGGCAATCCTCCCAAATGCAAGGACTGAACAGTGACTATTATGATGAACACAGTATAGTTGTGTTACAGCCTTGGCATAGTTGTAGCTGTTAGAGTAGATTCAGTGTTGCAGTCCAGGTACCCCCTATTCTTTCCCATTCTCTTTGCCTGTTCTTGAGCCATGTGGGTTAGGATAGCTCCCTAAACCCTTTTACTTAACTTCCTGTGCCCCCCCCCCTTTGTATGCCTGTCACCTGGAGAAGGGATTGGGATCCTCTGGGGTGGACCTGGAACAGCTGGAATTGTACAGTGTAGTCTACTGGGGCACTGGTACCCGGGTCTTTTCTTTAGTTTTTTTGATGGCAAGAAATATGGAAGTTGACATCTACTGCTCCCAGGGATGGAGTTAAATTCTGGAAGTCTGGCTGACTGCAACAGTGACTGTACCGGGATGTCTGCAAATTGGCAAGTTCCTGCAAGTTCCCAAAATGACCGACCTATCTGTGCAATAAGTAAGCCTCACACATTTTGTTTGTGTATGCACATATACATTTATACATATGATAAACTATGTAGATATTTTCTGCAGTGTTGGTGTCTCAGCAGGTAGCACACTTTATTTTAGTGCTGGGAGAAATTACAATTGTGGGTTCTATTCCCATTCCAAATGACCGGATTCATTTCAAATTGCTGACACTGCAGTGCAGCATTATGAAGATGCTTCCCTCCTGATCATGCCTTCCTTTGGATGAGACATTAAACAGAGGTCCCATCTGCTTGAGTTGGGGTTACCACAGGTGAATGTAAAAGATCCCATGGCACCTACAAAAAGAGTAGGGAATAGTTACCGATGTCCTGGACTTGTAAGTACCAGTTTGGGTCACCCCTGAAAAGAGGTCACCAGGCTAGTGGGATTAACTGAGTCAACAAAAGATAAATAAAAACTAAATAAAACTTGCCATATTTATACTACATGCTAAAAACTTAAGTAAAAATTCACCATTCACACACTGCCATACAAAATACAGATATGTGCAAGCCCAAAACACCCTAGCTCATTTAAAATGGCTTTCTAAATCCATATTTACATTTTAACTAAAAGAAAAGCTTAAAATTTGAGAAAAAAAGTAAAATGGACTAAAGTTTTCATTCATTTTAATATAAAAATAAATGTAATTGTGCACTTGGGATTCCCATCAGGATGGAAAATATTTGAGGATTGTTTGAGCAGATCTCCTTCTCCTTCCAACATTAACTAGAACTGTCGGTACAGATTCACCTCTGAGGCTCTGGTAATGGTGTGGTTTATTGAACCTGCTTATGTGATGTAAAGAAAGCAAACAAAATGGGGAAACAAAGCTGTTTCCATCAGTGTGGATCTGTCACAGGGTTAGGCTGAATCTCAGGCTAAGCAGGACTGCCATGAAACCATCACTGAAAATTTACTGAATAAAAAGATAATGGACAGCATGGAAAAAGAGGTTTGACTCATTAATCTTGTACCATTTGGGATTAATACTAATTTATTGAACTAGATGAAAAGGTCCGATTAAAAAAAAATGGAGGAAGCAGAAGCAGTCTTGGGTCCTCATTCTGACCAGCTGTTGGATTTGAAGGGATACGTGAATGAGGAGGAAGCACAAAATAGCCACCTCTGAAGCAATGCTAGAACTTTAAGAGGCTAAAAATGTGGATGTAGACGATATAGCCAAACCTTAAAATGTTGTCCCACAGGTATTCCCAAAAGGGCTGTGGGTGGTGTGTGAATGAATTGTGTATAACTCATGAGATATGTTAGTGGAATAGACTGGTCTGTTGAGCAAAGACAGATATATATAGAGAGCCCATTGGTTTTCTCCACAGTCACTCCAGCTGAAGTTTTCTGTCTCCTCCTTGGTTCACTTCTACAGCTATAAGCTTAAAGCACTTTTGTCAAAATTTTGAGCTCTTAAAAAAGTAAAGGCAGTGAAAACAAGAGTGCAATGTCATGCTTATTCAGCTGAAACTAGGCGGCTTTTTGTAATGCAGTGAAGCTGAACAGGAGAGAGAATTTTATTTTTAAACTGCTGTATCCGGTCTTTTTTCAGAGTGAACCACTCTGGGGGAGCAGTCACATTTTATGGCCCCAACATTACAGAAACTTAAGGGTCATTGTGGATGGTAAATATTACAGAGAAAGAGCCTTCAACCACTTCAGGGCAACTGAGAAGGACAATGTTTGTTTTTCACTCTGTTTAAGAGAAGAATGTCAGAAAGAAAATGGTGGTGTGAACATTGGCTTTAGATTGCCACGGTTGATTTGACAGTCTGACCCCATGTGCAAAAATAGAAATAGGGGTATGGAGGGGTGAATGGTCAGAAAGGCAGAAATTAGCTGTTGCAGTGAATAAGAAAGGAAGTAATACAAAAAGGTTCTTGTCAAGACAGCATAATACTGACTTTATTACTTAGACACTTGGGTGTTGTGATTTATCTGCACTGGATGTAGATAAATTTGTTCTGTCAAAGATCTGTGCTTGACTTTTAAAGAATTGGGTATATAAGGTATTGAAGGCTGACTGACTTATAAGTATGCAGTTTTTCTCCATATAAGTAGTGTGATATACGTGTGTAGTATACTGAAGGTAAAAATTTGGGTAGCTGCTTCCCCTTTGAGATTCAGTACTCTAGGATAGTCTCTTTTTTTCACTAGTGATAATGGTTAAGGGGGAGCATCCTTGATTGTGCTGGATTTGCTTTCTCCTCCCAAGGTCCTTTCTTTGATACCTTTATTGTCATTCTTTTCTTCCTTTTCCCATGGTGCCTGCCAGAGAATTCATGTCATCCACTATTCCTGTGGACCCCCTTCCCCAGACTCCATATGTGCAGGTTTCAGTGGTATCTCAAAACTGTTTGGCCTCAATTCTGCCATCGTCTGGACTTTGTCATCTCTTGTGTCTTGCCTAACTCGAGTTACTGTTGTGGATTTGTCAGATTTCTTTGAATCCTATTCTGTCTCTCCCGGCTCCTCTCCCAACACAGGACCTGTATACAGGCACTTCGGATCAGGGTTGAGGAGCTTTTGAAAAAGCATCAAAGTTCAAAGTTTGGTCTGATTTTGGCTGTTCATGCTTTGAGCTCCCTTTGGGTCCTAGGTCTTTTGAGGGTCTTTACAGACAGCACCATGTTTCTGGTACATAAGCAAGCAAAGGTCTCCACCATCTGACCCTTCATGCAGTTTACAATTCCCTCCAAGCACAGTCTAGTAGCAGATAATCTGAGCAGGTCCAGGGCAGATGCTTCCGAAAGAATGCTTCACAAAAAGGTATTCATGGACATTGCCCATCAGTTGTGTATTCCTCACATAGATCTTTTTTGTCTTCCCTTTGAACAGGCAACTTTCCAGTTTCTGTTAGAGTGCCAAGTCCTTGGACTTGGAAATTGGACCCCATCCCTTTTTCCTAGAAGGGGATGTTTCTGTATGCCTATTTCACTCTTCCTGTTTTACCAAGAGTCCTACAATAGGTCATGTGAAACGGGCCTAAAATCTTGGTGACTCCCTTTATAGTTCAGACAGCACTGGTTTCCCCACTTCTTTTTCATCGGGCCAAGGGTAGTCATCAAGTTACCTCACAAGATCATTTTTCTCACACAGGACAAGGGATTTCATTCACCCTTGCTTACTTGCTCTTCATTTGACTCTTTGGATGATACTCCTTTCAGACATCAGTTTTCAGAGGATGTGCTTCAGGTTTTGCAGGAGGCCAGATAACACGCTACTAGAAAATCCTGTATAGCTAAGTGGAAGAGATTTTCTATTTTGTGTGACACATGAGCCTCTTTCTGGCTATTCCTACTGTAATGTCCTTTCTTGTGTGAGCTGCTGAATTCTGACCTGCTATACTCATTTGTTAAAGCTCATTTGTCAGTCATTTGGTCTTGTCTGACCTTGAATCCACCCTTTTCATCTAGATTTGAAGTCGGCTAATTTCTGAAAGGCGTCCTTCATATTGGGCATCCAAGAATTTAGGTCTTGAAAAGCTGACTCAGCCACCATTTGAGCCTGCAGTTTCTTCTTTTTTTACAGCTCTGTACTTTGAACTGTTAAGTTGGTGGCTCTTATTTGGCCAAGGTCGTTTCTAAACTTCAGGCATTCATGCAGTTCACCCTTGTTTGGTTTTGTACAAAGGCAGACTTTGTCTTTGTACTAATCCTTCTTTTATGCACAATGTAATTGATGATTTATATTTAAATCAGACCATTCATCTTCCTTTTTCCTTTCTGTGCAGAATGACAGTGACAGGATTCTTCATACCTTGGATCTGCATAGACAGCTCAAAAACTGCCTGGATAAGAGTAAGATATAAGGAAACCTGAGCAACTTTTTGTTTCCTTCCAGTCCAAGAAATTGGGTTTAACTGTTTCTAAGCAAATCTCCTCTTCTTTGATTTCTAAGGCCATTTTGTTTTGCTATTTTTTCATGGTACTTTGCTATCGTCTTCTGTTCTTGCTCATTCTACCAGGGCAGTAGCCTACTCTGGTGCTTTTTTTTTTTTTTTCAACAGTTTGGGTACTAGGTCCGTTTTGGAAGCTGCTACGTGGTCTTCTGTACATACCTTTACTAAACACTAAAAGTTGGATGTGACTTCTAAGGCCAGAGCTGGTTTTGCCAGGGCCAGCCTGCATTGACTATTGGAGGGTTCCTCTGTGACTTCATCTGTGATCCTGTCCAGTAGCTTTTGTACTCTCCCTTTAGTGTGAAATACTGCAGCAGTGATCAGGAAGGAGACTCACAGTAAAGTTGTGTGAGATCATACAGTAACAGTAGATGCCTTGCTTTTCACTGTTGCAGTATCCTTCCCTCCCTTCTTCCCACTGTTTTGCTCCGTTTCTTACTCTCTGGACGAGGCCATCTCCTCTTCCTCCTCCTCATTGATGCATATGTGCTTGCGTTTCTTTTCAGGTTGTGCTAGTTCTCCTGTGGCAGTTCAGTTCTGAGGATTAGGCGCTCGTATGTCATTTGTATACCTTAAATGTTAGATGTAGGACATGCCTCTGACTTAAGGTGCCTGGAAGGTGCTAAGGCTTTGGTGTGCTGGCTGGATGTTTAGCTGTCCTTGGCAGGGTATCCCTTTAGTAAGGAATACTGCAGCACTGAGAAGTATAACATCTGCTGTTATGGTGAGATCTTAAACAACTGTACTTTCTAAAATTCTGTGGAAAGATGAGATGGAAGACCGTAGCAGTCTTCATAAAGGAGAGAATCTGATGTGATTTCACAAAGGAGGAACAACATCAGACCAGGAATGGAACAAGGCAGCCAGTGTTGCAAGTTAGTTTTACGTTCTCTAGTAGTTAAAGTAGAGAAGGGGTAGGGGTGTGGAGGAGGCACCGTACAAGGGGGATAACAGGAAAGGCTAAAGGATGGTAGTTTTGCAGCAGGGAATGAAAGGGGATACAAGGGGGTTTGTAGGTACACTACAGAAAAAAGGAAGGGAGTGACAAAACTGGCCAGGAGCAAGCATGGCAGTAAAATCACAAATGACTGACAACAAAGAGGTACTGAATAAACATTTTGCTTCATTATTCACAAAGAAAACAAGATGAAATGTGCAGTGCTGGGGATGCAGGGCGCAGTGGGCAGAACACTGGACGAACACTGGAATGTATAGAGCAAGGTGCTTCAGCAGTAACTGTTAAATGCTCAACTCACTGGCGTGTGCTAGAGGACACTAGTTAGTTGTGTTATCCTTGTACAAGTATGTGAACAGAAAAATAATTGAGGAACTGTAGGTGTGTTGAACTAAAAACAGTGATAGGGGAAGTCATGTAGAGCATCATACAAGGGAGGCTAGTAGCTTCTCCAGGACATTATCCTTTAGGATAGTCCAACACTGGCAGTGTACAGACACCACCAGAAGCAATGGGCACTGGTAAAAATCTGTTCTTCATAAATCTCAGCAGTAGCCATCCTCTTAAAATTGCAGGGAAGATATGTGACACATTCGGAACACTGCTTTTTGACACCCGTACTGTTAATTAGCAGGCCTTTCTTTTCGTATTATTTTGGTACTCCCCTGCTGTCCAGCATCTGCAGTGTCCCCCATGACCTTCCTTAATCTTCACAGTAAAGTAGAGGGAAGGCGGAGGAGTCTAGAAAAGAATAGCTTCTGTTTGAACACAAATGATAGTTTCACACTTGTACGTACCAGTTTCACCTTTCAGAGTTTTAAATTCTGATGTAAATCAACACCTGTTTCTATGAAAGCATGAGTTTGACTTTAATGTCTTGTCTCTCCAAGTTGTGTTCTGAAATAAATGCCAACTTGCACTGTTTATTTATTAAATGAAAAATAAACTGTTACATTACCACTAGAAGCTGTTTAAGGTACCTATCAGCATGCCATTTATAAGACCCTTTCATCATTATTTTGCTGTACAAGCTAAATAGTTGGAAAAAAATGAAAAGGATT
This sequence comes from Protopterus annectens, assembly GCF_019279795.1. NCBI lineage: Eukaryota > Metazoa > Chordata > Ceratodontiformes > Protopteridae > Protopterus > Protopterus annectens. Next base: position 1,107,496,042 of record NC_056741.1, read on the forward strand.
TTTTTAAGCACTTTTTTTCTTGGAGTTTCAAAATTAGTTTCACTAGAAGAGGTTCGCCAAAAAATTCCACGTGTTTTGTCTTTTAAATGTATGGGTAATCTTGTTTTTTTTTTTCTTGCACATATTTTATTTACAGTGTAAACCCCAAAAGGAGTACAAAAAAATGAACAAAGGTGTTTGATGAAAATTCTGTAGGAAAGGTGACGGATTTTGACCACACTGAAGACTTGGATGAGAGAGAGCTTAAGCTGTCTAAGCTTTCAGAAGACCTGAGTTTAGGATAGCTGTATCCATGGGGAAACCCAAAGTAATATACAGATGTCTAGTGAGGTAACAATGAAAATACATAGAATACTGTGTTTTCCATACCTTTGAAGTAGTTAGCAATTGGAGAATTGAGAAGGAAAGAAATTAAGAAATAGCTTTTGATACCTCAACTGTATAAGAAACTGGTAGTGAAAACAGCATGCAGTTATGTGATGGGCAGACAGACCTTAGTGGGAAATAAAATGGGGGAAATTACTGGACAGGTTCTTTTGTTTAGTTGTCTGTATTGCAGAGGGCTTGTAATGTGCCTCATGACCAGAATGTCATTGTATACATGTTTGTGTATGTATGTATGTATATATATATATATATATATATATATATATATATATATATATATATGTTTGTGTATGTATATTATATATATATATATATATATATATATATATATAATGTGTGTGTATGTATATATGTATTTATCTAGGCACACACAGACACACACACAAAAAAAGTAGCAGCCAAAAGCAGAAACTCCATTTCAAACCATAGCTGTGAACCTGCAAGACTTGTATAAAACGTGGCTCAGAGGTACTCATACGTACATACATATATGTATATACACACATGCACACACATATATATATATATATATATATATATATATATATATATATATATATATATATATATGTTTGTGTGTGTATATACCTTTTCAGCGGCATATGCACACACTTCACATAGGAGTGCCTTACAGCACAAATAATGTACCGCAGTTATTACCAACCACAGCAGCTTTCCTAATTACATGAGAACTTTTTAAATTTAGTTACACTTGAATGCGCACTAAACATATTTCCCATCCCAGTATAGTAATGGTCCGCATTACAGAGAGAGGTTTTGTTTTACGCACTACCTGGTTTCTGCTTGCTGACAGTCAAGGATGAATGTTCATGCGGATGAATAAAACATCAAGATGTTTATTAAAGAATTTAGCAAAACATCACCTGGAGCTGGGTGTTGGGTGGGGTTTGAGCAGGCTTTGCTACTGCGCATTCAGGGGAGTTTAATACAGTAAACCAAAGCCAACTTGATTCAATTAGAGACTTTGTGTCAGGTTATTGTGGTAGAAAATTCCAGTAACTGGTTGTCTTTGTGAACAGATTGTCTTTTTTTTGTATAAAATCTCATCTGATGATGCACTCCCATGCAATAGAAAAGATGTTTTCTTTGCCTGGAGTTTTGTGGGCAAATTTTAAGGAAGATGGCTGTATTGATTAATGTTAGATGTAGACACTTTTTTGACATAGATGAGGGGTTGATGTTGAGAGTGACCCTGTCTTTGTGAAAAACTAGAGTCCACTAATAAGACCTCCTGGCTCAGAAGTTCTCCAGGCAGAAGTGATATAGCAACAAGGAAAGAAATTTTAAATCTACAAAAGATGTAGTCTGAAAAGAAGTCGGCCCTGTGGCATTGATGGATAATGGCCTGACAATGACCCAGGCAACCCAGGTTTAATTAGTGTCCCTGTCATCTGAAGTGCTAGCAAGGGAGGACAGGCACATCTGTCTCGGGGGGGGGGGGCATAGGACACATAGAGGGGTGAGGTTTTTCAGGCAGATAGGGAAACTGCTGCAGAGTGCTTACAGGAGGTGGGCAAGGTGGCTTGTTGTCAGCTCATTGCAGAAGTGAGGACTGGTTTTGCACATTCAGACTTTTGCACACCCCACCAGCAGGGTGTTATCAGCATACACAAGGATGGAAGAAAGCAGCGGAAAACACAACCTTGGCACCACTGTCACCAGCCTCAACCCTTCATAGTAAATAGTCCAGAGCAGGTCAGATTGAAAAGGTAGATCAGCAAATGAGGAGAGGCAGTGGATTCTGCTGATGGTTAGTTGTGGGAGACAAGGGCTCAAAAGAAGAAAAGCTTGGCTTCTCCAGCACAAAATCTAAGTCAGAATTTGGAAGCAAATCTCTCAGGTGGTCAGAAAACTAATGTGCCCTTTGAGAAAAGCTTTGTAGATCTTACATGAAACTAACAATGAAGAATTGAATTCCTTCATGAAAATTTGTTGTTGCAGTTAAGCCCACTTTAATGGAAGAAAAATTGAGTACACAGACAGTTCCTTGTAAGGTAAGCATTGTTAGCTACTGCTGGCACTTGGAAATTCATGCAGTTAACTTGGAGAGAGTGTATAAATAGGGTGGGATCTACCCAACAAGTTGTTCAGGAATGCCTTTGATGGATGCAGTAGAAAGGTGATTCCAGAAGGTAAGGCAGAAGGTGGGGGGGGGGTCATACCTGCCGAGGCCATCAGTAAGTTACAAGAATGCCTTGTGTTTAGCTTGCTCAGTGAACTTCAGTATTAAAGGAAATGGGGGAGGGTGGGGAGCAGAGAAAACCAGAGCATTTCTGGATTATTCCGTTGGTGGAGCAGATGTTGTGAAATAATTGCCATATTTTGTGTTGGCAGGTAAAACAGTACCAGAAAAGTTTCCAAGCCACTGAGGGACTAATCATTTGTCATCAGTAGGCAGTGGATGTGTTTGCTTGAGAGTTGGATACCTCTGGAATATGATTGGCTGTCAGAAGGCGATTTGTTGACTACAACACATTCCCATAACCTTCTGGCTGCCCTGCAGAAGGGACTCTGCCATGCTTGTTTTACTTACTTGGTTGTCCCACCATGTGGAACTGGAGGGTTAGGAGGAATGTATATGTTGTTGTTGTATCTTTCGTCTTTTCTCGGTTAGGGGTCACCACAGCGGAACTCCGGTCCGCTAATGATTGGCAGTAGATTTTTATGTACCGGCTTGCCAGGCCTAACGCACAACCTTCAACGAAGGTATGCCCATTCACGCATGTCTCCACACAGAAGACGCTTTAGCTGAGAATCGAACAGGACGTCTTACTGTGAGGCGACAACGCTACCGCAGCACCACCACCACAGCTTGTATACAATATACAACAAAGTAACTGAGTACATATGACAGCAGCAAGTAATTTCCTTGGTAACTCTCCTGTTCTTCCCAGACCCTATTCCCTGGACTGGTACACATTAATGCTTTCTTAAACCTGGTGGTGTGTGACAACAGTTTGCAGCATTTTCTGTCAACTAGTTATGGATTTAACATGGCTGATTTTCATCCCCTGATATGTATTTTGAGGGAGGCTGATTTTATATTTATATATAAATGCATATATATATATATATATATATATATATGTGTGTGTGTGTGTAATATATATATGTATGTACACACATGTATATGTATGTACACACGTGTGTATATGTATGTATATATATATATATATATATATATATATATATATACATACACACACACACACACACACACACACACACACACACACACACACACACACACACACACACACACACACATGAATCTACATTTTGATAATCAAAATGCCACTTACCCAACTTTGAAATTGCTGAGACGAAAGCACTGAAAAACCACTTAAATGAACACGTACGTCACTGACAAAAAACTACAGGTCAGTAACCATTTGGCCACACCACAACAAAACACGAAAATTTAACCATATGAAACCCACCCATGTGGGTGGCTTTGCCCACCCCCACACACACACGCAACCTAACTAAATATATCAACTCCGATATTGCACTATAGTGGGGGAAAGGGGCAAAGTTCACCATGGTGGCCAAGTATTTACTTACCTGTATGTTTTTGTCGGTGGTGTCAGTGTTCATTTAAGTGGTTTTTGGTGCTTTCGTCTCAGCGATTTAAAAGTCGGGTAAGTGGTATTTCGATTATCTGAAGTAGACCTGTGAATGTGTGAAAAAAATGTGTTTGTGTATATATATATATATATATATGTATATATACGCACAGACACACACACACACACACACACACACACACACACACACACATATGTAATCTATATAGTGCCTTGCTGTAATTGTGTCCTTGTAATGGTATCACCTAAGTTGCTGCATTACTTCTACTTTCCTGCAATGCATTTATTGTTGTGGCATTCAAGCGTGCTGTTGATGCCCTGAGTACTGCATTGTGACACATGCCTGTTGTACCTGAAGCCTCTTGTAAAATACATACACACACCTGTACATTCATATATTCATTTATTTATTAGTAACCAGGCAGGCCACCACCTTTTTGGCGGAGGCCTGAGGGAGAAAAGATCTACAGACACTACAAATATAACGTGTATCTATGGTGAACAACATTAAGTAGTTATAATGGTTAACTTAGATATGTATAAACAGAATAGAATCAAGTCACTGAATATTTACAAATAAACACAAAAATAATCACATAAGAATTGTAGTTATTGACAAAAATGTCAGATTGTTCAGGTGGAGGAGGTTAAAAATGAAAGTTGAATTTATTAGTAGGGTATTTTACTTGTAGTTTGGGAGGTTTGTGAACATATAGTATAGCATAGCACAGTAGAGCAGAGAAGTGGAAAGATTTCATATTGTACTTGCATGGAAAATGTGCTATATTTACTGCTAGTGGTAGAGATGAATGAGCAGAAGCTGTGTGTTAGAGAGAAGAAATGGGAGGCTAGTGACAGGGTAAAGAAAAGGTTGTTAGGTTAAGCAAGAGTGTTAAAACAGAGCTAGTGAATGGTGACAAAAGATGTTACCTTAGTAGAAGTAGCCTTTTAGAGAGCTGATGGAGATGGGGTATGAATATTTACAATACTTACAGTTTAGTGAAATTATATGAGATGAAAATATATATACCAGCTTAGTTAAAGGGTGTCAGACAGAAATGATTAAGTTGTGAGAAGTTATGCAGGGGTTGAAGATCAAAGCCAATAATCTGATAGGTATTTCTTAAGATCAGTCTTTTTTTTTCTCTGTCAAAAACACTTTTATTTTGTTTTCATTATAAACGTACGCAAATGTATATACAACAAATACAATGAAACAATAACAAAACTATTTACAATTTTTACATTCATCCATGATAAACAATCTTTTTATCCATGAGAAGTTAGTATTTGTTCAAAAGGTTTTCCAATTTTTGCCATGCTATTTTTTTTAATGAGTAATGTTATGAGTTCTATAACAAATGGTTTGCAGTTCTTTTTTGCAAACAACTTTTGCCAAGTTAATAGAATCTTTAAACATCAAATCTTGTTTACTTTTCCAGTTCAAAGTAATAACTTTTCTGGCAATTGCAAGAACTGACCAGATTAACTGAATCTGAGCTTTAGGTATTACATTAGGTATAGGAACACTGAACAGGATTAGTGAGTTAAAAATATGACAGTTGTCAGGCCAAAAAGCATTTACAAAATATCTGAAGTCTTTCCAGTATTGAACAACTTTTCTACATTCAGTGATCATGTGAACCCAGTTGGCCTCTAGTAATTCATCACATTTCCAACATTTACTTTCACTGTTTTTGAGTATAAGATTTATTTTATGTGGAGTATAGAAACTCCTATTCATAAATTTCCATGTATACAATCTCTAGTATAATTAAGAAGAGATACCATACGTACAATTCAATAACAATTTTTTTGATTTATCAGATATTTGTTCTCCATTAATCTTTACTTAGTAATTCCAAAAATCTGAGTCAAACTTTAGAGTGTCTTCTCTTAGTATCTTATAGATAGGTGAAATACTTAATTTTTCATTATCTGTCTTTTCAAGTCACCTAATAAAAAGCTGAATCAAACTATGTATAGATTCAGTCTCTAGGCTAATTGATACTCATTTTGTTTTCTATAAACTGTTGTAAAGAGTGTATAAACAACCAACTGTCTTGACGATTATCAGAATTACCTAAAAGAGAGTTTAGTGGTTTAATACTCTTATTTTCAGTAAACTGATGCCAGAATATTAAGTTATTTTCCTTTAATTTTTGCATCGGATTGATGTTGAAAGAATCTAGGCAATCAGGGGAGTATGCTATAGGGAATATAAGAAATATAAATTGTTTAATGTTGTAATTACAATCAGTTATATTTTTAAATTTATTAAATATTTGATTAATGCCATAGGTGGTCCAGTGGTTAGCATTGTCGCCTCACAACAAGAGGTTCTCCGGTTCAATCCTAGTCTGGGGTGTCTTCTGTGCGGAGTCTGCATGTCCTATCTGTGGTTGCGTGGGTTTCCTCCAGGTGCTCCGGTTTCCTCCCATATCCCAAAGACATGCTGCAGGTGGATTGGACACTCTAAATTGGCCCTAGGTGTGAGTGCGTGTGTGTGTGCCTTCTGTGGAAGGTTGGGCGTCGGGCTGGCAACTCGACACTGTAAAACTCCACTGCCAATCATGAGCGGACAGGTGATCCACTGTGGCGACCCCTAACTGGGAAAAAGCCAAAAGAAGAATGCCATAAGAAAAATAATCAAACTTCTTATTAAATAAACAAAATTCATGTAAAAGCCAATGAACTCTGCTTATTCCATATTGTTCCTTAAATTGATTTTCAATAGTTCTGACATCAGTTATATGAATCTCATGTATCATTTTCCAGCCAGATATATAGGTAGGTGGGATCCAGTGTAATATTGCATTAATTATAACTGATTTCAAATAAAGATCTAACCCAGGGAATGCTATCCCATTACTGTTCCAAGCTTTAGTGTGCCATTTATATGCAATCCTAGGTTTTAAGGAGAACCATAAAAATGTAAGTAGCATGGAATCTAATTTTTTGTGAGGGGGTAGTGGGGTAGTATCAGTGACTGCATACAAAACAAAATTTTAGGTAAAATTATAATTTTAATTTTAAGAGAGCCTATCCTCCATTGTGAAGAACATTTTATTCCATCTTTTGATTAGTTCACTAATGGTGGTTATTAAATTATTGTAGTTTAGTTTAATAGACTCTTTCCATTTACTCTATACTGATATCCAAATATTCTAATACATTATTCTCCCAATTAAACAGGCTATTCTCTCTGTTTTTGTTAATTAGTAATGTTTTGGATTTATTATGATTAAATTTAAGCCCTGAAATTCTTTCAAACTTGCTTAAGGTATTTATAACATCATGCAAAGAACCATCACTATCACCTGTTAACAGCATATTAGCAAATAATTGTATCTTAGGACAATAGTCCTTATTAATTTGAAAGCCTTTTATATTTTGCTTGTTTCTGATATATGTAGCAAAATGTTCCATTGAAGGAGCAAACAATAATGGTGACAAAGGACAACCTGCTAGTTCCCGTGAGGATTTCTAGTAGTGAGGATAGACATGATCCGATTTTCACATAAGCTTGTGCCCCACTATAAATTTTCATTAATAAATCTGAGGAGAATTCAAAAGCAATCAGAATTCTTTGTAGATGAGACTAACTAATAGAATCAAAAGCCTTTCCTACGTGTAGGCTGAAAATAGTTGTTTTTTTGTATTTGCATGCTATGTCTATTAATGATAGTAATTTAATAATGTTTTCTTGCACTTTTCTATGAAGAATGAACCCTGTTGGATCATTATGTATTAGATTAGGTAATATTTTCTTTATCCTATTAGCTAATATTGTCATGAAAATGTTATAGTCCGTGTTTAGTAACGAGATTGGCCTATATGAATCACAAGATTTGGGGTCCTTACCTTGTTTTAATATGGGGGGGGAGAACTGAGTATTTCCATGATGGGGGTGTTATACATTTTTGCTTAATCATTGTAAAGGCACTCATCATTTTCTTTATTATATGTTCAAGAAAAATCTTATATAGTTCAGGAATTATTCCATCCAGTCCTGGAGCTTTATTATCTTTTAATTTTTTTATGTGCTCTTTCACTTCTGTTAGTGTTATTTGTTTATTTAATATGAACTTAATCCAAAAAAGAAGGAAATAATACACTCCAACACCAGGAATGTAGTTAGCGCTTTCGTTTACTATTTCAGCAAACTTCTTTAGACAACTGACAATTGAATTAATTACCATTTAAATAGACAATCATCCTTATGACATAATAAATTAAATACTTAAATATAGGCCAACATTTAAAGAACCCATAGACCATTCATTTTAGAAATCAGAAATGCAGATATACAAATACGTAAAAATACAAATACAAATATTAAAATATTCAAACCATCATACTCCTAAAATATATTTAGGAGTATGATGGTTTGAATATTTTAATATTTTAATATTTGTATTTTTACATATTTGTATATCTGTATTTCTGATTTCTAAAATGAATGGTCTATGGGTTCTTTAAATGTTGGCTTATATTTAAGTATTTAATTTATGATGTCATAAGGATGATTGTCTATTTAAATGGTAATTAATTCAATTGTCAGTTGTCTGAAGAAGTTTGCTGAAATAAACGAAAGCGTTAACTATATTCCTGGTGTTGGAGTGTATTATTTCCTTCTTTTTTGGATTAAGTTCATAGTTTTTAGTTTGTTTCGTTTTTGTTTATTTAATATGTTATTTTGTTGCATTGACACCTTAATAGTTATATTTTCTTGAATAAAAATATTTATTACATTATCTGTTTCCAAAAGTGGTGCGTTATTATTAATATTTTATAGTAGTTTTTGAACACTTCTAATATGCCCATTAAGTTAGATGTACTCTTAGCTGAACCATCACTTTTATATTTAATCTCATTAATAAGATTTTGATTTTTTTGGATCTTATCACTATTTTATGTAGATATTTGGGATTTACAGCATAAGATTGTAATTTCAGTTTTTCCAGGTTTGACTACCTTATGATTCAGAACTTCTAGGTATTTTTGATTTAACTTAGTAATTTTGTTATGTGCTACTTTATTTGGTTTAGCATCCATTTTTAACTTGTCTGTTTTTTTTGTAAGTCTAAAAGTTCTTTGTCCCACTCTCTGTCTATTAAGCTACCAAGATTTTGTTCTACCATATATATAAACTTTAAAGGTGTCCCATAGTATAGTGTCAGTCACTTCACAGTTATCATTTGTTTCCATAAACATGTCTATTTCTTTCATTATCCATTCCCTAAAGTCTTTTAACTTCGTTATGTAAGCAGGAATTCTCTGTAGAAATCTTAAGTCATCTGTATGCATAGTTAATGTAAAGTTTATAGCATTATGGTCCAAAAGTGGACAAGTCATTATAGATTTGTCACTTATTTTAGAGTATATATTATTTGATACAAAGACCTTATCAATGTTTGTGTACCAAACCGTTATGAATAGTGAATATAAAATAAGGCATAATGTACTCTTAGATCATGTATATCTTTAAAGTTCATCTGGTTTGTAAAGTCATTTAACTTCTTGCCTTGAGATGTTAGTTTTATTTTACTATTTTTAGAGGTATCATTGCCTGATAATAGGCAGTTAAAATCACCTGTTGCTGTAATTTCCCCTTTTGCATTTAAAGTAATCCCGTCCAGATATTTGTCAGCATATTTAGTACTCAGTCCTGGTATCCAATATGTATTAATCAAAGTGTAATACTTCCTATTGATTTCCAAAATAACCATACTTAGCATCCCATCTTTATCTGAAATTGTATCTATAGTTTTTGGCATAGTGTAAGTATTTTTCCATAGAATAAGAGTGTTGTTTCTCTTAGTCTTAAAACATGAATCAACCAGAATGGTATATCCATTGAATGAGTATTTTTGTAGATCTTTTTTTAATAGATGGGTTTCCTGTAAAAAAAAAATTATCTGGGCTTTATGCATTTTGATGTATTTAAGCAAACCAGCTCTTTTGACATTATTGTTCAAACTATTAATATTTAATGATAAGCATTTATAAGCCATTGACTATAATGTGTATGTTATTACTAACTGAAAGACCTTTCTTCCGTGTTCACTTGAAATCTTCTGAAAACTTACTTAGCATGGATGCATAACGTGTATTAAGCACAACTTTCAAAAACCCAAAACTATTTACAAATGCATACACGAAACAAAGTTTCTGGTTTAGTTAAAAATTTAATTAAACCATCCATTCACAACCTCTCCAATACCAAAAGACACAAATTATCCATCTCTGCTTAGAATATAGTATAAAAAAAAAAGAAAGCATTATGAAAGCAAGTAAAGAAATCTGACTCCATGAAATATACATTAGAATGAGTGTTCCAATATATCTGAAGCTATATGAATGTGTCACATATGATACTAGCACCTCTAATTCGTAGATATGCCAAGAAATACACAACAGATCAAAGTATGTATAAACATTAGAAGCTGAAGGTTAAGAAGATTATCATTATTTTCAAGACTTTTCAAAAAACATCAGATGATTTAGATGATTTAACCATTTTGTCAATCATTTTCTTTCATCGGGGGGGGGGGGCCTCACAACCTTCTGTTTAGTTACTAAAGGTTTAGTTATATAACAGTAAGTCTGATGTTAAAACAAAAAACACGTTACATACACTAACATGTTCAACAAATGGATGTATGAAGAAACCACAGCAGCCGACTTGTTGTAAAATGTATTAGCGCTTTCGTCCACTAATTTTTGCAATGATCTTCTTCAGATACAATCAAAACACAAAATATCTGATTTTAAAAGCCTGCTATGTTCTATTATTGACATCACTAGATACATTCCTTTAAAGAAACAGGAAGAATTCACCACGTTCAAATGATTAAAAATGACTAGTCAAAAAACAATTTATATACAATGTAAATAAATAAGTCCTCTATACTTAATTAATTCATTCAACCCACTCAACCTCACTAGATAATAATAGTAGTAATAATAAAGGCTGTCCAAACAAGTAATGTATTTACATAAGTTCACATACATGAATATTGCTCACAGTAGTTCAAATAAAGTCTGTCTAGCCAGGGCTCTGAATTTAAGAATACAAGCTAATGTACAACCTTCATTGAGACCTGGGTAGACAAATGCATTATCCAGAAGTTGCCATAATAATTCCCTTTCTTAGAGTTTCAGAGCCCATGGCCCACCCATAATATTTTTCTTCACATTATCTATAATTGTATAATGGAAGAAATGGTCCTGGTTAGAAAGGATATGTTTAGCTAGGGGATTATTGACATTGTCCTTAGTAATATACTGGTGCTAGTATATTTCTCCCCGGGCCTCCGCTGAAAACAGGATCTGTGGAACCTAGTCGGACATTTCCGGTCAACAAATGTTAAATAAATAAATAGTATATCTGTTGTTTAAAGCATCTTTCCGTTTTGCCAATGTAAAAAAACTGAACATAATTGGCACCTAGCTAAGTAGACCACCGCCTTAGTTTCGCAAGAATATTTTCCCTTAATTTTATATACATTGCCGTTGATCATAAAAGTGTTAGTGTTATCAACAAATTTACACTGTGGGCCTCTCCGGCACTTCCTCATGCCAAGGTTGGCTACAACATTTCTGCCCATATTCTCCAAGAGCATTTTAATATTAATTCCTCTCCTGAAAATAATCTTCAGGGTAGTCCCAATCTTAAGGAGGGTAATATCCTCCTTAAATAAACTCCAATTTTTATTGAGGACGTATTTAATGACTCCTATAGCAGCAGAATACGTAGTAATGAGGCTAGTCTTGTATTGGGAATTAATCTCCTGGTCATCGGTTGTTACAGGTAAAGGCCTGTCCTGTTCAGTAACGTATACTCCTTTACCCAAAATCGGTTTGAAGTACCCATTTAACCTTTTATTATGGACTTCGAGGATAAGTTTTTCCAGTGAAAGTAAAGGGTAGCCTCTCTTAAGGAGCATTCCCTTCAATAGTTCACATTCAGCAGTAAAATCTTCCAATAGTGATGTCTTCTTGGCCGCCCTTACCAGTTGGACTTTGACGACGGGTTTTCACTGATGGAATGGGTGGGCACTATCATAATGTAGCAATGTGTTTGACTATGTTGGTTTTTGGTAGGTTCTCCCTAGGTACCTTTTATCAATTCTATCCTTCATCAAGTGCACATCCAAAAATGTATTTGCATCTGTGTCAAATTGGGAGGAAAACTCCAAAAAGGATGTGCTTTCATTGATTTTCTTAACAAATTCAAGGACCGATTCATTATTGCCCTTCCAAATTACAAAGATATCATCCAGGTACCTCATATACCAGGAGATCTTATTCATGACACCCCCATCTATAAATAAACATGACCTTTCCCAATAGGCCGTCACTGTATTCGCAAAATTAGACCCAAAAGGAGACCCCATCGCTATCCCACTCTTCTGTAGAATGGGTACCTTTCCATGTCGCAGTTGCAATCGGTGCAAATACATACTGGGCAGGAATAACTTTAGGCACCCGGACACAGGTGTGCTATATAAATTCGATCATTATGCAGACTGTAGGACAAGGAACATAGTTTATTTGGCCATCTGCACTAAATGCCAGGCTTTCTATGTCGGTATGACGAATAGAACGTTGAGGGAAAGGGTTAGAGAGCATTTATATGCGATCAACAGGGAGAATGACAGGAACGCACTGGCTAGACATGTTCTATCGCAAGGCACCACACACACCTTTGAGTTCTTAGTTATTGAATTGATACACACCACATTGAGATTAGGCAATGTAAGTAACTTCACTGAAAGGGAAGACTGTAAATGGATCATCAGAATGAAAGCAGATGAAGGACATGGCCTCAATGAGAGGGTTACTTTGAAACCCTTTCTAGTCAGTCGTCATCTTAAGCATTAGCAGTTATTTCTTGCTATACCTTTGACTTTTTCATGTTTCTTGGTATTAGTAGGCATATATATTTTTAGAAGTTTTTCAGTAGTTTCATACACTTGAAATGTTTTTATTACATGCTGTTTTTATATGCTCTTGTATTTTTAAATATTTATATGCTATTTGCCATCTGAAATGTTAATAACAGTTGTAATCTATTACTACATCCATTTTAATGTCAATGTTAAATTTTGAAGTTTTAATTTTCACAATATAAGTTTCTGACTTTTTATCTATTTAGAAGTTTCTGACTTTTTATAGTTATGTATTCATACAAAAGCTTTCATTGGTTAACTGTTTAATTGATAAGTATTTAAATACAGAAGTGATGAAGTGTTAAGTCTGAAGAAGCGTCCAGAGTAGACGTGAAAGCGCTAACAACCCATGGAATAAAGTTCTTTTGCTGTTCAAGTATAAAAATTTTTTATTGATTTTTGGTTGATGGTTGGCTTCGATAGTCGTGGAGTACCTGCACCTTGATATTGACATTTTTTCATTTGGGGACATAGCAGGTACCTTACCCTGAGAGATCTCTGTTTATTTACCAATCTTAAGGAGGGTAATATCCTCCTTAAATAAACTCCAATTTTTATTGAGGACGTATTTAATGACTCCTATAGCAGCAGAATATGTAGTAATGAGGCTGGTCTTGTATTGGGAATTAATCTCCTGGTCATTGGTTGTTACAGGTAAAGGCCTGTCCTGTTCAGTAACGTATACTCCTTTACCCAAAATTGGTTTGAAGTACCCATTTAACCTTTTATTATGGACTTCGAGGATAAGTTTTTCCAGTGAAAGTAAAGGGTAGCCTCTCTTAAGGAGCATTCCCTTCAATAGTTCACATTCAGCAGTAAAATCTTCCAATAGTGATGTCTTCTTGGCCACCCTTACCAGTTGGACTTTGACGATGGGTTTTCACTGATGGAATGGGTGGGCACTATCATAATTTAGGAATGTGTTTGACTATGTTGGTTTTTGGTAGGTTCTCCCTAGGTACCTTTTATCAATTCTATCCTTCATCAAGTGCACGTCTAAAAATGTAATTGCATCTGTGTCAAATTGGGAGGAAAACTCCAAAAAGGATGTGCTTTCATTGATTTTCTTAACAAATTCAAGGACTGATTCATTATTGCCCTTCCAAATTACAAAGATATCATCCAGGTACCTCATATACCAGGAGATCTTATTCATGACACCCCCATCTATAAATAAACATGCCCTTTCCCAATAGGCCGTCACTGTATTCACAAAATTAGACCCAAAAGGAGACCCCATCGCTATTGCACTCTTCTGTAGGAAGTATTCACCATTAAATAAAATAAAATTATTAGCCTAGGCAATGTCCAGCAACCTCTCCACTAGATTAATTTTGCTTTGGTCTGCTTCTTTTAGGTGAAGAAATTCAACCACCCAATTAGTCCCCATGTCCTGTGAGATAACTGTGTAAAGATCATGTATATCCACAGTCAGAAAATTGTATTCCAGCTGGAAAGTTAGATTATTAATACCTTCTAAAAAAACTCCAGGAGTCTTTACAAATTTGAGACTAGGATACGAGGTGTTTCTTCAATTTATTGTCAGTATAAGTTTGGAGCAGGCATAAGTGATAGAATTGCGGCCATCTACTAGTGGTCTCATGGGTGGGTCACACAGGTTTTTTTTGTTTTTGGGGAACCCAAAGATGACTGGCACAAGGGGTGAAATTATATTCAGATAATTATATGTATCGATATCTATACATTCTTCAATAAAAAAAGTCATTAATATCAACTCTTGCTTGTTGATGAGCACCATTAATTTCGTTCATAGATACTCTAATATATGCATCAGAATTAAAGGTCCACTACGGGCAAACAATGAAAAAACATATATTTTTTATCTTGCTATGATTTACTGCACTTCCTAAAGCTGCCTGCAGCAAAATAAGTGCTCATTCCTAATTTTATTTTTTTTTTACTCTAGTCTGTCCTCATGGGGGCAGACATTGTGGTTCCTTTGGAAAGCTAAATCTGTCACAATGCACAGACTGTGAGAACAAATAGCCCTACCATTTGTTGTCAGACTAGACTTCCATTCACTTAGAATGGACCACCTGAAAAAAATGCCAGGTTTGAGAGTCTGCAGCTCATGTGTCATTGACTGGTACGTGCTGAGTTTTACAAATGTTGTTCCTAATGATGTACTACACATTCTCTTAAAGAAACTTGCAAAAGTGTCAACAAATTACTGAGATAAAAAAGACTTTTCACAAGGAGCAGTTTTGCAAGTTTCAGTTCCTGGCCAGGTTACTCCTCCCATCTTCCCTCCTTCAGTGGGCTACAGTCTCACATTTCCAGCTTGGGTAGATTCAACTATTTTGTCCGCTTTGCATGACAATAGACATCAAAAAAATCACAGCCTGGGGTGCCACTAAAACTGTTCCCTTATATGTCTCTTCACTTCTGAATAGCATTTCCCCAGGAATAAAAAAAAAAAAAAAGCGCACACATCAGTCCAGAGTTTGGGCCAGTCTATCCATTTCTTACTGTGCACAGTAAAACATTCAGTTTATAATGCATTCTGGCTGCTGACATGGTTATCTTTACATAGTTCTCTTATAGCATAACCAGAACTTATGGTATTCAATGCCAAGCTTTACAACAGTTCTCAGTTTCTTAACAATGACCTCCCAAGCCTCTGATGTGACCCAGTACTTTGTCAATATACTGTAAATATATAGATTAATACAAATATGTGTGCACATATGACACGTACAATAATACACACATACCATCATTAAAACAAGATAAATGCAATATAAATTATATCAATATAGTTATGATTTCTAGTTTATGACCCTGTTTGTCTATGGAAACTTCTTTTTGAATTTATGGTCAAGCAGTTGTATATTTGTTGTATATTATCTTGTTTAATTGTTTCTCAATATTCTAACCACTGTGTATGCTGCATCAATTATAAAACTCTGATTTTACTCCTTTTATATTTTCTATGCTCTTTGTATAATTTATTTTTATTATTTTTTTATAATTGTTTACTATGTATCTTGAGCTTTTCTCCCCCAGCCTCCGCTGAAAATGGTCATCTTGTGTCCAGTCGGACTAACCTGGTAAACAAATGGGAAATAAATAAAAAATAAAATATACTAAGAAAATCAATCAATATACCAAGAAAAATCCAAAACTTAAGAAAAAAAAAAACACAGAAGGAAGGAAAATGTTTCCTTGATGCTGTCATGAAAATCCCACTCACTTATTCAGATATTATGGGCAAACATATGTGTATATATTTATAAAATAACATATATAATATATTAGGCAAAACAACGTACCCAACACACTAGTCATAGGTGACTCTATAGTCAGGCCCACTGATGTCCCACTTACCAGGTTAAACAAGGAGAAGGTTACTGTCAGCTGCCTGTCGGGTGCCAGGATCTGCCACATAACCCATGCACTCAGGTCACTCAATAACCAAGTACAAATATGACTCTGTCATTGTCCATGTTGGTGTGAATGACCTGAGACATGCCTCCCTGGACTACATGAAAAGAGACATGGAAGAGTGCTCCGATCTTGTAGCCTAGGGCGGTATGACCCTAGCCCTGAGTAGCATTCTGCCATCGCCCAGAATGATACCGCAGTACAAGGACAAAATGATTGACTTCAACAATTGGCTAAGCTTCTGGTGTCATTCTAAGGAGATCCAGTATCTGTCTGCCTGGGATGACATGGTCGACAGACCATGATGCTTTGCCAGAGATGGCCTGCACCTGTCGCCCATGGGATTCCAGATACTGGCTAAGGCTCTTGCCGTCCCTATAGTGCCTTTTTTAGACAAGTTTCAAATGTAACAGGAACAGGCAGGCAAAAACTGAAGGTAATGCTACTCAATGCTAGAAGTCTAAATCTCAAAATGCACTCACTCAAGGCACTCCTTAAAATGGAGAACATCGATACCTGTGCAGTGACCGAGACCTGGTTCAAGGCTCCAAAGAGCACCCCTGCACTACCAGGCTATAACTCATACCACACTTTTCGGCCACGTAACCTGGACTAGAACACCAAAGGTGGATGTGTGCCCATATTCATTAAGGATATCCACACCTCCAGGCTACTTGCTCAGCATAATGCATCCGAGGTTATCCAAGTGCGACTAACTCTGGGCTAAACTGCAATTCAAATTGTAGCTTGCTACAGATCCCCCATCATGTCCCACTCCTCTTTTCTTGATATACTGGAAAATATTAGGGTTCAAACACCCTAATAATGGGCAATTTCAACTACCCCACCATTAACTGGGAAAACTACTCATGTACCAACTCTTTCGCTCAACGCTTTCTGGAATTCATAAATTCCAGTGCCCTGGATCAACTTATCCACACCCCCACCAAGGGCTACAATATCCTAGACCTAGTCATTACCAACATGAATGACCGGTGTTCCACACCCGAAGTCAACTCCTTGTTGGTCAGATCCGACCATAAGCTAATCACCCTAGATATCCGCATCCCACCCCCATGCACCATTAAGGAAACCACGGTAAAAAATTTCTCCAAAGCCAGCTTCATCCTTCTTAAGACAGAAGTGTGAAACTTCATGACACCCATGCAGACGACCCATTACAGTTACGACTGCTGAATCCTACTGAATCCTACACAAATGCACTCTATAAGCACTTACATGAATGCATGGATCGTGCTATCCCAAACAGAACCAAGAAGCTATCCTCCAAAAAAAAAAAGGAAGCCCCAATCTGGTGGTCCCCTGCCATAAACAAACTGTACAACAGAAGGAAGAAACTGTTGCAAAAGAGAGTTCCTTGGTCAGCCTTGGTAAGACGCTGAGATCCCTTATAAGAGCATCCAAAGCTAGCTATGAAAATAAAATTGCCACTGATTCTAAGGCCAACCACAAAGCATTCTAGACCTATGTCAAGAATCTCAATGGCAACACCCAGATCTGCTCTTGAGTTACAGCACAACTGCATGAAAATTACAGAACCAACTGATATTGCCAACATTCTGACAGATAGGTTCAGTGCTAACTTTACCACCCTCTCACACCCTAAAGGGCCCATATCTATACAGGAAGAATGCAGAGTCCCTGTAATCACAACTACACAGGTAAAAGCTGCACTCTCTAAAGCCAAAAACACAGCATCCATGGGACTGGACAACATCCCAGGCTGCGTTTTACATGAATTTCAGAACGAACTGGCTCCCCACCTAAGCACCATGTTCAGTTATAGCCTCACATCAGGCTTTGTGCCCACTGAATGGCGCACAGCAACAGTTATCCCACTCTACAAAAGGGGAGCCACCACTGATCCCGGGAACTATCGTCCTATTAGCCTGATGAGCTTGGTCTGCAAGGCCATGGAACGTATAGGTTCAAAGGTAGGTACTAGCTATTGGCCCTGGGGCCTATACAAGCCCAGCCAAATAGGTACCCTAGCTTTTACCACCCAAGAAAATTATTTTCCTGTGCCACTGTCGAGCAGAGCCACAGAGGTGATCCCCGGGGTGAATTTCCTATTTCCCATCCAATCATCAAGATTTTTTTGAAGAGTGCTAATGAAGAGCTTTGTTTGATATAGATAGGTAGTTTATTCCAGAGTATTGGAAGTCTCTGGGACAGGAATCTTTCCCTCCGGCATGTTCTGTTTATTGTGGTGACAAGGTTTAGATCCCTAAAGCGTGTAGCTCGGAGGGATTGGGATTTGTTTAAGTGGAGCATGTACAAAAGCTCTGGGTTTGACGTAGCTTTGTATGTTAGGCAGTGATCACCTCTGAGTAGGCGATATGCGATGGAGTAAAGCTGGAGTTTTTGAGACGGTCTGTGTAGAGTATCTGTTTGAGGGCGGTAATCCTCTTTGTGAGGTATTTCTGTGGCCTTTCCAGTTGTTGTAGATATCTTGTGAGGTACATACCAAAAGGGGCTTTGTACTCTATAATGGGTCTAATGAGTGATGAGTAGAGGGGAACAATGACCTCTTTTTTTTTTTTTCTGGATGAGAAACCTTTTGTGATGAGGTGTGCCACGTAGAAGGATTTCCTGACTACTGTGGCGATGTGATTATCAAAGGAGAGAATACTGTCCACCTGTGTCCCAAGGTCTCTTATCACACTTTTGGTGTTAAGTATACTACCGCCTATGTTGTAGTTCATGGGTACAGAGTTTTTACCAAAGGGGATGACAGTGCACTTTTTGGCTTTTAGCTTGAGGCCATGGCTTACCAAGCATCTGTCTCAGTGAGGCCCTTTTGTACGATGTTCACATCATTAGGAGTTTCGATTATGGCTCCTAGTTTGCAGTCATCTGCAAACTTAATTAGCCAAAGACCTTCTGTGTTAGCCTGTACTTCAGAGATGTAGATACAAAACAGGAGAGGACCCAGGACTGAACCCTGTGGTACTCCACTTGTCACTGGTCTGAAGTCGGATTTGGAGTCTGCTACTTTCACAGTATGAGTTCTGTCAGTGAGCCAGTTGCCAACCCATCTTGTGACATAGGAATTTATACCTAGTTTAGTGAGTTTATCTAAAATTCCAGAGTGGGGGATGGTGTTGAAAGCCTTGGCAAGATCTGGATAGGCTGTGTGAACCACCTTACCCTTGTCTATGGCTTTGGTGACTACGTCAAAGAAGTCTATCAGGTTTAGGAGACATGATCTGCCTTTTACAAACCTGAACTGGGTGGAGTCCAGAGTTTGGAGATTACCAATTTCTTTGTTTATAAGTTCCATGATGATCCGTTCCATGGCCTTGCAGACCAGGCTCGTCAAGCTAATGGGGAGGTAGTTCCCGGGGTCCATGGTGGCTCCCCCCTTGTGGAGTGCGATAACCATCACTGTGCGCCATTCAGCAGGCACAAAGCCTGAGGTGAGGCTATGATTGAAAAAAAAATAAACCGCCTCTGCAAGGCTCGAGCCCAGGACCCTGCACACCATAGCCAAAGTGATTTTCCACTAAGCCCTGTCAGATATCATCATGGAACTCATAAACAAAGACATTGGTAACCTTCAAACTCTGGACCCCACCCAGTTTGGGTTTGTGAAAGGCAGATCATGCATCCTGAACCTAATGGACTTCTCTGAGGCAGTCGATGAGGCTAAGGTGGTTCACACAGCCTATCTTGACCTCGCCAAGGCTTTTTACACCATCCCCCATTCTGGAATTATAGCTAAACTCACTAAACTAGGTATAAAACCCTACGTCACAAGATGGGTTGCCAACTGACTCACTGATGGAACCCACACTGTAAAAGCTGCAGACTCCAAATCTGACATCAAACCAGTGACAAGTGGAGTACCACAGGGTTCAGTCCTGGGACCTCTCCTGTTTGGTATCTACTTATCTGAAGTGCAGGCTAACACAGAAGGCCTCTGGCTAACGAAGTTCGCAGATGACTGCAAACTAGGAGCCATAGTAGAGTCCCCAAATGATGTGGACATCCTACAGAAGGGCCTCACTGAGACAAATGCCTGGTGTTAGAGCCATGGCCTCAAGCTCAGTGTCAAAAAGTGCATTGTCATCCCCTTTGGTAAAAACTCTGTACCCGTGAGCTACCACATAGGTGGTAGTCTACTTAACACCGAATGTGTGATGAGACCTTGGGACCTATGTGGACAGTAGTCTCTCCTTTGATGATCACATCGTCACAGTAGTCAGGAAGTCCTTCTACATGGTACACCTCATCACAAAAGGGTTCTCATCCAGGAAAAAAAGAGGCCATTGTTCCCCTTTACTTGACACTCATTAGACCCATTATAGAGTACAATGCCCCTTTTGGAATGTACCTCATAAGACATTTGCAGCAGCTGGAAAGGCCACAGAAGTACCTCACAAAGAGGATTACTGGCCTCAAACAGATGCCCTACACTGACCATCTAAAAAAAACTCCAGCTTTACTCTGTAGCATATCGCCTACTCCGAGATGATTTCTGCCTAACATAAAGCTATGTCAAACCCACAGCTGTTGAACATGCTACACCTAAAGAAATCCCAATCCCTTTGAGCTACATGCTCTAGGGACCTAAACCTTGTCACCACAATAAACAACAAGCAACATTACAAGTAAGAGAAACGAAACCAAGGAAAAGAAAAAATAACATGGACAACAATATTTAGTGTGTGTGTGTGTGTGTGTGTGTGTGTGTGTGTGTGTGTGTGTGTGTGTGTGTGTGTGTGTGTGTGTGTTGTGAAAGAACTATAAAGCAAATCTGCACTGATACCTGCTTGCTGCCCTGCTGAGGGGGACACTTGTGCAAGTGCAGTGGACTGGCACCAGTAGGACGGGATGGCATCATAACTCTCAACAATATAGAACAAGAAATCTGGAAATCCCCCTGTATAAAATCCGCTTTGGCGCAGTTTTTGCACTTGTTACTACTCAGCTAAACTCCTCGTGGTCCTGCAGATTGGTGCTAGCAGCAGAGAGGCTAAAAGAGCGACTACTAACCTGATAAGTGTTTTTTTCCTGCTACTACCTGGGCGACTGTCCAATCTAGCTAAACTGCAAGTATTTCTGCTTCTTGAACTGTTTTAAACTGTTTAAATTTGTTTTTGCACCTGCACTTTTAAAGTTTGTCCTGTTTGTTGCATTTACCTGTTGAGGCTACACACTCAAGTGCGCTAGCCTGTGTTACATATTTATTGCATTTTCCTGCTGTTTGTTGCAAAAAAAGAAAAAAAAAAAAAAATATCCTTGTTTCCCGTCTTTCCTGACCTAGAGTAGTCCAAATACAGGCTTTGCTGTATTCTGGACTTTTGGAAAGTTCCTGTGTTGCCCATTTCCCTTATTTAATAAAGGGAGGCTTCTTTGTTCACCAGTGGCAGTGAGGAGCTTAGAACAGCCTATCTATCCCTGGAAGAGTGTTCCCAGCACAAGAATCTGGTAGTCTATTGGCCGTTTTGGGCCAATTTCTAGCTCTTTCAAGTCCCCCTGTATAAAACCCGCTTTGGCACGGTTTTTGCGCTTGTTACTACTCAGCCAAGCTCCTCGTGGTCCTGCAGAGTGGTGCTAGCAGCAGAGAGGCTAAAAGAGCGACTACTAACCTGATAAGTGTTTTTTTTTCCTGCTACTACCTGGGCGACTGTCCAATCTAGCTAAACTGCAAGTATTTCTGCTTCTTGAACTGTTTTAAACTGTTTAAATTTGTTTTTGCACCTGCACTTTTAAAGTTTGTCCTGTTTGTTGCATTTACCTGTTGAGGCTACACACTCAAGTGCGCTAGCCTGTGTTACATATTTATTGCATTTTCCTGCTGTTTGTTGCAAAAAAAGAAAAAAAAAATATATCCTTGTTTCCCGTCTTTCCTGACCTAGAGTAGTCCAAATACAGGCTTTGCTGTATTCTGGACTTTTGGAAAGTTCCTGTGTTGCCCATTTCCCTTATTTAATAAAGGGAGGCTTCTTTGTTCACCAGTGGCAGTGAGGAGCTTAGAACAGCCTATCTATCCCTGGAAGAGTGTTCCCAGCACAAGAATCTGGTAGTCTATTGGCCGTTTTGGGCCAATTTCTAGCTCTTTCAAGTCCCCCTGTATAAAACCCGCTTTGGCACGGTTTTTGCGCTTGTTACTACTCAGCCAAGCTCCTCGTGGTCCTGCAGAGTGGTGCTAGCAGCAGAGAGGCTAGAAGAGCGACTGCTAACCTGATAAAAGTGTTTTTTTCCTGCTACTACCTGGGCGACTGTCCAATCTAGCTAAACTGCAAGTATTTCTGCTTCTTGAACTGTTTTAAACTGTTTAAAGTTGTTTTTGCACCTGCACTTTTAAAGTTTGTCCTGTTTGTTGCATTTACCTGTTGAGGCTACACACTCAAGTGCGATAGCCTGTGTTACATATTTTTTGCATTTTCCTGCTGTGTGTTGCAAAAAAAGAAAGAAAAAAAAAATTATCCTTGTTTCCCGTCTTTCCTGACCTAGAGTAGTCCAAATACAGGTTTTGCTGTATTCTGGACTTTTGGAAAGTTCCTGTGTTGCCCATTTCCTTTCTTGGATAAAGGGAGGCTTCTTTGTTCACCAGTGGCAGTGGGGAGCTTAGAGCAGCCTATCTATCCCTGGAGGAGTGTTCCCAGCACAAGAATTTGGTAGTCTATTGGCCATTTTGGGCCAGTTTCTAGCTCTTTCAAGTCCCCCTGTATAAAACCCAGTTTAGCGCGGCTTTGCACGATTTTGCGCATAGCGCAGCATCGGGCAGCACCACTTAATTGGGTTTAAACCATTCTCGGCTCCATAAAGTCTGCTCTTCACTTTTTCCCTTAGAACTGATCTAGTTCTCATAATAAACACCCTATTCCTACTCTAAAGCCTGGCACTTGCTCACTAAAGCAATTATATAAGTCAGCACTAAAAAATTAAAAGCACTACACCCTCTCAAACTCCCCTTGAGTACCTTGTTCCCCATTGGCCCTTTTTTTCAATTATAAGGGAATTCCCAATACTATTCTAGCATGTCCAAAGGTCAGTTGTCAATCTTTTCTCTGGTCCAGCTGGTGAATCTGGGAATCTTGAGGCAATGTTACAACTGCCTCATGTACACAGACAAACCTCTCCTCCTCCCAACAAATTCCAACACATGTGAGAAATGCAACCATATAGCCAAACTGGAGGCTAAGCTCTCTCAACTCAGTACTGGCGTAACCAGTCAGGAGGAGAAGGAACCCACACTCACTACAATTCCAATCTCACATAGACCTACCACGACAGCAAACCAAACACATAAACACACAACATACTCGGAGGCTCTAAATAAAAAGCAGCAGAGACCTCCAAAGCAGACACCCAAGCAACCGCTGCCCCAAAACAAAACACGTGCAACACATAGCTCACAAAGCCAGTGTGCCGAACAGTCACAGCTCTTAAGGCTAAACAACACACCTGATACACTTGTAACAGGTGAGACTATCGTCAGGCACACTGACGTCCCGCTCACCAGGCTGAACAAGGAGAAGGGCACGGTGAGCTGCCTGTCGGGCACTAGGATCCGCCACATAACACAAGCACTCAGATCACTCCAAGGCAAGTACAAATATGACTCGGTCATTGTCCATGCTGGTGTGAATGACCTGAGATGTACCTCCCTGGACTACATGAAAAGAGACATGGAGGAGCTCTCTGAGCATGTAGCCCAGGCCGGTATGACCCTGACCTTGAGTAGCATCTTACCCTCACTAAGAATGATAACACAATATGAAGACAAGATGATCAATTTCAACAATTGGCTTAAGTATTGATGTCATTCAAAGGGGATCCAATGCCTGTCAGCCTGGGATGACATGCTCGACAAGCCACAATGCTTCGCTAGGGACGGCTTGCACCTGTCACCCCTGGGCTTTCGGATATTGACAAAGGCTCTTGCCATCGCCATAGTGCCTTTTTTAGGCAAGGCTCAAAAGACAAACCCACCTCCATAGGTATCACAAGGGATAAGAAACTAAGAGTAATGCTACTCAACGCCAGAAGTCTAAACCTCAAGATGCATGCACTCAAAACTCTCCTTAGCATGGAGAACATCGATATCTGTGCAGTAACAGAAACATAGTTCAAGGCTCCTGAGAGCACCCCAGCACTACCAGGTTATACCTCATACCATGCTTTTTGGCCCCAAAACTTGGACCGAACCACAAAAGGAGGGGAGTATCAATATTCATCAAAAATACCCACACCTCCAGGTTGGTGGCACAGCACGAAGCATCAGAGACTATCCATGTGCAACTAACAGTGGGTAAAACTGCCTTCCAGTTTATAGCCTGCTACAGACCTCCTTCCCAAACCCAGGAACCCCACTCGGCCTTCCTGAGAACACTGGAAAATATGAAGGTCTCTCCAAACACCATTATATTGGGCGACTTCAACTACACAAACATAGACCGGGAGCATTACTCTAGCTCCAACACCCTAGCCCAAAGGTTCCTAGAATTTATAAACTCAAATGCTATGGAACAACTTGTTACCACTCCCACAAGAGGGGAAAACATACTGGACCTGATCATCACCAACATGGGGACTCTATGTTCCAGACGAGAAGTGTATCCCTCACTGGTAAGATCAGACCATAAACTAATCTCACTGGATATTCACATCCCGACCCCACCCCATGCCCAGAAAACCACAGTGAAAAACTTCTCCAAAGCAAATTTCACACTCCTCAAAACTGAGGTGGAATCCTTCAAAGCCCCCGGGCCTGTGGAAAATACGGCCCAGACCGCAGAATCCTTTATAAACGCATTCTATGAACACCTTCAGGAATGCATGGATCATGCAATCCCAAATAAAACCAAGACCCAATCCTCCAAAGGCAGACATCCTGTCTGGTGGACCCCAGCCATAAACAAACTATACAATAGAAGGAGGAAGCTACTACATGATAGAGCAAAATCCCAAAAAGGGAAGGCATCTCTGATCAGTATTAGCAAAAAACTACGAGCACTCATAAAATCATCTAAGGCCAGCTTAGAGAGAAAAATTGTACAGGACACTAAGGATAATCACAAGGCTTTCTTTAGTTATGTCAGGAACCTGGGTGTGAATTCCCAGATATGCTCAGAATTAGTCCAAAATGACAAAAAATACACCGAACCCACAGACATTGCCAACAGGTTCAGCGCAAACCCCCCCCTCCCCACCAAAAGGGCAAATATCTATCCCAGCAGTGTGCTGCCCCCCAACATCTCAGATGCTCAGGTAAGAGCCGCCCTCTCCAAAGCAAAAAACACAGGATCAATGGGATCAGACGGTGTCCCGGGCTGCGTCCTACATGAACTCCAAGAAGAGCTAAACCCAAACATAAAACTACTGTTCAATCTCAGCCTTACTACAGGATATGTACCCAAAGAGTGGCATACAGCAGCAGTGGTCCCTCTCCACAAAGGTGGTGCCTCAACAGATCCTGGAAACTATCGCCCCATAAGCCTGACTAGCTTGGTCTGCAAAGCTATGGAAAGGATCATCATGGACCTCATAAATAAAGATATTGGGGACCTACAGACACTGGATCCTACCCAGTTCGGCTTTGTTAAGGGCAGATCCTGCTTCTTAAACCTGGTCGATTTCTTTGAAACAGTCACCAAGGTCATTGATGAGGGGAAGGTGGTCCACACAGCCTACCTGGACCTCACAAAAGCCTTCGATACAATACCCCACTCTGGCATTGTAGATAAGCTCATCAGCTTAAATATAAACCCCTATGTCATTAGATGGGTTGCAAACTGGCTCAAGGACAGAACCCACATGGTTAGAATTGCTGGAGCTATGTCAGACTCCAAAGCAGTTACAAGTGGTGTCCCACAAGGCTCAGTCCTGGGACCTCTGTTGTTCGGTATATATTTCTCGGAGGTACAGGCCAACACGGAAGGACTGTGGCTGACCAGGTTCACAGATGACTGCAAACTGGGTGCCATAATCGACTCTCCACCCAACACAAGCATCCTCCAAAAGGGCCTCATAGAAACAGACAACTGGTGCCAGAGCCATGGCCTCAAGCTAAACGCCAAAAAGTGTATAGTCATCCCCTTTGGCAAAAACAAAGTGCCCACAAATTACCACATAGGTGGTAATCCATTAAGTACAGAAGACGTAATTAGGGACCTGGGGACCCAAGTTGATAGCAGTCTCTCATTTGACAATCACGTTGCCAAAGTGGTTAGAAAAACATTTTATATAGCCCACCTAATCAAGAAGGGATTCACATCTAGATCAGGGGAGGTCATCGTGCCTCTTTACTCATCCCTCATCAGGCCCATAATTGAGTACAATGCCCCTTTTGGGATGTACCTTACCAGACACCTGCAGCAACTGGAAAGACCCCAAAAGTACCTCACCAAGAGGATCAAAGGGCTCAAACAGATGCTATATGCTGCCCGGTTAAAGAAACTCCAGCTCTACTCAGTGGCATACCGCCTGTTCAGAGGCAATCTGTGCCTGACGTATAAAGCCATGTCCAACCCGGAATTGATGGACATGCTGCACCTCAGAAAATCCAAATCCCATCGAGCTTACACGCACGAGAGACTTGAACCTCAGAACTGAAATAAATAGGACATGCTGGAGGGACAGATTCATAACCCAGAGGCTCCCTTCACTCTGGAATAAAATCCCAGTCCAGGTTAGGCAGAGTCCCTCATTGACTCTCTTCAAGAGGAATCTTGATGAGTGGATGGGAGATCGTAGGTTTACCCCGGGTATCACTTCTGTGTCACGGTTAGACAGAGGCACAGTATACTAACCTCGAAAAAGGGCATAGCAAAATTAATTTAAAATGGGTGGCGAAAGCCAAACACACTCTGGCTAGGCTTATAAATGCCCTAGGGCAGATAGCCTAGTATGAACCTATGAATAATAGGGGACAAAGGCCCAAAAATGGGACAATTTATAAATATTGCACTTACAAACTTAGAAAGTTGATAAACAGTTTTTGCATTAGAGTGAATTTTCTTAAGGATATGAAGTCTGAAAATCAAATGCCTGTCAACTTTCTGACTTCAGTGTTCAATGATTTGCCAGTGATTTGACAGAAAACTGCAGTTTTATGAAAAACAGACAAAAAAATCTTGGCTTTCTGCAAAAATCTGTACTGTTGAGAGATATGGATGGGAGTCTTGAACCAACACCCATCAATCATTTTCATTTGTTTGCCAAAGCCATTACAGCAGTGTTTTGCAGAGAGGTGGGAAAAGCCTTAAATTTGACTGGTATGTTGTGTGGGTGTGGGTAGCTGTGTTTGTGGAAGGTGGAGGTGTGCCTTTGTAAGTGTGATGCGAATGTTATGGATTATGAAATGGAGATATTAAGAGTAAAATTGTGCTCAGTGAAGTCCCTAGCAATTTCATCACTGCTTGATTCAGACATGTATATTACCCTGTGTTTGTCAATACTATGTTTGAGTGCATTGTTTTGGAGTGTGGTATCACTGCAGCAGCTGTTGCTACAAGTATCTGCTTTGGAAGTACTCTCCAGGAGTCTGTTGCTGAGAGGATGAGAGAAGTTGGGAACTGCTGATTGAGAGCCCAGTGTCCAAGTGTATTAGTTCTGGTTTAGGCACTTGGGCTTCAGGCCAGTTATTTTACATTAAGAAGGTTCGTGGACTGCACTCTTGTGGGAGAAGAGGCTGGACTCTGCCCTTCTGAGCTGGGAATTTTCTGGTTAAAGGTTTATAGTGCCTGAATATTTGAACTGTATCTTACTGAAATTGGTTCACCTTGTTTGCTCTATCATAGACTAGATCCAGGCCTACTGAATCTAGCTTTGTTTATATACTTGTTGTTTGTTTGCTTGTTATTTCCTGGAAGCTAATTCACCTAAACTTCTCAGCGCTTCTGTGGATCACTAGTGATATCTGCATTGCTTACTGTACTTATTTCCTTGTTTCACTTGAAAGAAAGTTACTGTTTGTCGTTTTGCATTTAGTTACTTGTATCACATTGCACTCAAGTTACCTGGCACTTGCTCACTAAAGCAATTATATAAGTCAGCACTAAAAATTAAAAGCACTACACCCTCACTCCCCACTGGCCCTTGTTTTCAATTAAGGATTTCCCAATATTATTCTAGCATGTCCAAAGGTCAGTTGTCAATCTCCTCTCCGGTCCAGCTGGTGAATCTGGGAATCTTGAGGCAATGTTATAACTGCCTCATGTACACAGACAACCCTCTCCTCCTCCCACATAACACAAATACTTGCGAGAGATGCAGCTATTTAGCCAAACTGGAGGCTGAGCTCTCTCAACTCAGGACTGGCAAGACCAGACAGGAGGAGAAGGCAACTACACACACCACAAAACCAGCCTCACATAATGCTACCACTCCACTGAATCAAACACATAAACACACAAAGACATACTCGAGGCTCTGAGTAAAAATTTACCTAAACAGCAGAGGCCTCCAAAGCAGACACCCAAACAACTGCTACCTCAAGACACCCCAAAAGCAACACATAAACCACAAAAGCAGTGTGCAAAGCAGTCACAGCCCTTAAGGCCAAATACAACACCAAACATACTTGTCATAGGTGACTCCATAGTCAGACACACTGACGTCCCACTCACCAGGCTGAACAAGGAGAGGGTCACAGTAAGCTGCCTATCGGGCGCTAGAATCCGCCACATAACACAAGCACTCGGGTCACTCCACAGCAAGTACAAATATGACACAGTCATTGTCCATGCTGGTGTGAACGACCTGAGCCGTACCTCCCTGGACTGCATGAAAAGAGACATAGAGGAGCTCTCTGATTATGTAGCCCAGGCAGGTATGACCCTAACCCTGAGCAGTATCCTTCCTTCACCAAGAATGATGCCACAATATAGAGACAAGATGATCAGCTTTAACAATTGGCTTAATGTCTGGTGTCATTCAAAGGGGATCCAGTGTCTGTCTGCCTGGGATGACATGCTTGACAAGCCACGCTGCACCTGTCACCCTGGGATTCGGATATTGGCTAAGGCTCTTGCCACCCCATAGTGCCTTTTTAGGCAAGGCTCAAATTCTAAACCTACCACCCTAGAAAACAAAAATGGGAAGAAATTGAGGGTAATGCTGCTCAATGCCAGAAGTCTAAATCTCAAAATGCGAGGCCCTTCTCAGTATGGAGAACATCGATGTCTGTGCTGTAACTGAAACCTGGTTCAAGGCTCCTGAGAGCACCCGGCACTATTAGGTTTTACCTCATATCATGCCCGCCCCAAAACCCGGACCACTCCACAAAAGGAGGGTGTATCCATATTCATAAAGGATACTCACACCTCCAGGTTGGTGGCAACGCATGAAGCTGAAACCATCCAGGTGCAACTAACAATAGGCAAAACTGCTCTACAAATTGTAGCATGCTACAGGCCACCCTCTCAAACTCAGGAACCCCACACAGCCTTCCTGAAGACACTGGAGGGTATAAATGTATCTCCAAACACCATCATATTGGGTGACTTCAACTACGAATATAGACTGGGAACATTACTCAAGCCCTAACTTTCTAGCCCAACGGTTCCTGGAGTTCATAAATTCAAATGCCATGGAACAGCTAGTCACTGTTCCCACGAGAGGAGAAAATATACTAGATCTCATTGTCACAAACATGGGGACAAAATGCTCCACACGAAGTATATCCCTCATTGGTGAGATCTGATCATAAACTAATCTCACTGGAAATCCACATCCCCCCACCCCAAACAAAAAGACCATAGTGAAGAACTTCTCTAAAGCAAACTTCACACTACTCAAGACTGGTGTGGTATCCTTCAAGGCCCCTGAGTCAGAGGAAACCACAACCTGGCTGCGGAAGCCCTTACAAATGCCTTCTATGAACACCTCCAGGACTGCATGGATCAGGCAATCCCAAATAAAACCAAGACTCTTTCCACAAAGGGCAAACGTCCAGTCTGGTGGACCCCAGCCATTAACAAACTTTACAATAAGAGGAGAAAGCTATTACATGATAGAACAAAATCCATAAAAGGGAAGTCACCCTGATCATTATTAGTAAAAATTACGAGCACTCATAAAATCAACTAAGGCCAATTTTGAGAGAAAAATTGCCATGGATTCAAAGGACAATCATAAGGCCTTTTTCAGCTATGTTAGGAACCTGGGTGGAAACTCACAGATATGCTCAGAATTAGTCCAAAATGATACAAAAATCACTGAACCCACAGACATTGCCAACATACTGGCAGACAGGTTCAGTGCAAACTTCACCCCTCTCCCCTAAAGGAGAGATAACTATCCCAGCCGAGTGTAGCCTCCCGGACATCTCAAATGCGCAGGTGAAAGCTGCTCTCTCTAAAGCTAAAACACAGCATCAATGGGACGGATGGTGTCCCGTGTGCTACACGAGCTAAATGAGGAATTAAACCCGCACATAAGGCAACTGTTTAATCGCAGCCTTACCACAGGATACGTGCCCAAGGAGTGGCGACGGCAACTGTGGTCCCACTCCACAAAGGTGGGGACCCTGGTAATAACAAGTCTAGTCTGCAAAGCTATGGAGAGGATCATAATGGAGCTCATAAACAAAGATATAGGGACTTGCAGACATTGGACCCGACCCAGTTTGGCTTTGTCAAGGGAAGATCATGCCTTTTGAACTTGGTCGACTTCTTGAAATAGTCACCAAGGCCATTGATGAGGAAAGGCAGTCCATACAGCCTACCTTGACCTTGCAACACAATACCCCACACGGGTATTGTAGAAAAACTACCAGCTTAAATGTAAACCCATATGTCACAAGATGGGTTGCAAACTGGCTTAAGGACAGAACCCACAGGGTTAGAGTTGCTGGCGCTGTGTCAGACTCCAAGCCGGTCACAAGTGGTGTCCCACAGGGCTCGGTCCTTGGCCCCTATTGTTTGGCATCTTCTTCTCAGAAGTACAGGCCAACTTGGGAGGACTTTGGCTGACAAAGTTTGCAGATGACTGCAAACTGGCCATAGTGGAAAGTGCATCGAACACTGTTATCCTTCAGAAGGGACTCACGGAAACAGATAGCTGGTGCCAGAGCCATGGCCTGAAGTTAAACGCCAAAAATGTATAGTCATACCCTTCGGGAAAAACAAGGTAACCCCAAGCTACCATATAGGTGGCAATCCACTAAGCACAGAAGAGGTTATCAGGGACCTGGGGACCCAGGTTGACAGTGGCCTTTCTTTTGACACACACATTGCTAAAGTGGTTAGAAAGACCTTCTACATTGCCCACCTGATCATGAAGGGATTCACATCCAGATCTAGTGAGGTCATTGTTCCCTGTACTCTTCACTTATCAGACCAATGATCGAGTACAATGCCCCATTCGGGATGTATCTCACCCGACATCTGCAGCAATTGGAGAGGCCCCAAAAGTTCCTCACCAAAAGGATAAAGGGACTCCAAAATCTGTCATATGCTGCCAGATTGAAGAAACTCCAGCTCTATTCAGTCGCATACCGTCTGCTCAGAGGTGACATGTGCCTGACATACAAGGCCATGTCCAACCCGAATTAATGGACATGCTCCACCTCAAAAATCCAAATCCACTAAAACCACTAGAGCAAGCGACTTAAACCTTAGCACGGATATAAATAGGACGTGCTGGAGGGATAGATTTATCACTCAGAGACTCCCTATGCTGTGGAATAAAATCCCGGTCCATGTGAGGCAGAGCACCTCGCTGACTCTGTTCAAGAGAAATCTAGACCTGTGGATGGGAGATCGTAGGTTTACCCCGGGAATCATCTCTGGGTCACTGCTGGACAGAGGCACAACAAACTAATGGGCACAGTATTTTTTCATATAAGGGGTGGCGTAAGCCACAATAATTTGGGCTAGGCTTATAAATGCCTTAGGGCAGATAGCCTAGTATAAACCTATGAACCTATGAACATGCTACAGGTATACAACCAAGACAAACTAGATAAAGCAATAGTAAGAAAAAGTACTAGATCACATCAGAGGTGTGGGAGGTCATTGTTAAGAAACTGAGAACTGTTGTAAAATGTATCATTAAATACCATAAGTTTGAGTTATACTATAAGAGAATAACTATGTAAAGATAACCATGTCAGCAGCCAAAATGCATTATAAGTTGAATATTTTACTGTGCACATTTTAAATGGACAGACTGGCCTAAACTCTGGACTGATCAGTTTGCTTTTTTTTTTATTCCTGGGAAATGCTATTCAGAAGTGAAGAGGCATAGAGACATACAAGGGAACAGACTTAGTGACACACCAGACTGTGATTTTTTTTTATGTCTGTTGTCATGCAAAGCTGACTAAATAGTTGAATCTAGTAAAGCTGGAAATGTGAGACTGTAGCCCACTGAAGGAGGGGAGATGGGAGGAGTAACCTGGCCAGGAACTGAAACTTGCAAAACTGCTCCTTGTGAAAAGTCTTTTTTATCTCAGTAATTTGTTGACACTTTTGCAAGTTTCTTTGAGAATGTGTAGTACATCAGTAGGAACAACATTTGTAAAACTCAGCGCATACCAGTCAATGACATATGAGCTGCAGACTCTCAAACTTGGCAGTTTTTTTCAGGTGTTCCATTCTAAGTGAATGGAAGTCTAGTCTGACAACAAATGGTAGGGCTATTTGTTCTCAGTCTGTGCATTATGGGGCAGATTTAGCTTTCCAAAGGAATCACGATGTCTGCCCCCATGAGGGCAGACAAGAGTAAAAACAAAATAAAATTAGGAATGAGTACTTATTTTGCTGCAGGCAGCTTTGGGAGGTGTAATAAATCATGGCAAGATAAAAAAATATATGTTTTTTTCATTTGCCCGTAGTGGTCCTTTAAGGATGTTACACATTCTAAGGTTATAGTCCCAAATATCCATAAAGACCAACCCCCCCCCCCCCCCCCGTCTGGTTTCATGATTCTAATTTTCTGGGGTTTGACCAATTCCAACCATTGTCTGTCTTTAAGAGAGTGGTTGTATTTCTTATGATTAGGACAGTTCTTGTTCAGTAAGAACGTCATGTCCATCTAACACATTTTCTCAAAAATATTTAAAAGAGGATGCAAAGGAGGATTAAAAAGACTAGCAACTCTACATTCATTAACCATTGCGGAAGAGTTACCCATTAGATTCAACTTACGTAAATACAGTTTGAATTTCAGTAATGTTTTTGCCAAGTCCATCCTCATAGTGGGTACAAACCCTAATCCTTTTGATAAAAGGTCCACAAGTTGTACGTCAATAGGGAAAGATGAAAAGTTATAAATTTTAAAATCACCTTCATGATTAGTGACGACTAGTTTTTCATATGGCTCGTTACTCATAGCGGTAGTTCTGCTTCCTCATGCGTTGTGTACTGTGCCCCGCTCGCTGTTGGTTTGGGTGGTTGTTCCTCTAAATTGATGTAAAACCATTGGTTACGTGAATTATTTGGTTGCATTTCCTGTCCATTCGTGTTGTACTGCTCGCGTATTTGTTCACTTCTCCTAATTGTAGGTTTGTTGCTGGGGTTACCTTCACCTAGAGAAGAGTCCATCCCATTATCCTGGTTAATGTCACTAATTATCTCATCCATTCCTTCCAAAGTTTTTTGTTGGCAATGGTTAGTACCCCAGGTCTGTGGGGCTGGGGGTATTGGGTAAGCCGTTCCATTCCGGTATTCCTGTCTATCCCTTTCCAGTTTTTTAAGCTTGGTCTCTCTTTAATTTTGGTTAGCTGCTGCTCCATACTGGAAATAGTCCTGCAGTATTCATATTTATACCACAGGAAATCAGTGTCCATTTTTATCTCGTTAACCAATTTCTTCAAGTCCAGTTTCAGCATGTCGGCCTGCATTGATTAATGCTTCATCAGTAACTCAAGGAATTCACAACCCTGCCTGTCGAAGAGCTGTAGATGATTCTTGTGGAAGCTCAAGTCCTTTTCAAGCCCCGTAGGGTATCTCCATCGATGTAGACCTTTATGGATGTGTTTACATCACACACACACTCCCTAAAATAGTTAACTTCCATCTGTGGCTTCTTAAATTTGATGTGTTTGTAGTCAAAAAGTTTGTTTGCTCATCAAATTATTCCCATTCTCAGTAATGGCACAAGCCAATTGCTGTGTTCCATCACTATGATTCCAAAATTGGCTCTGCTCCTTCAGGACTTCACTGAAGAGAGTAATATGATCCCTTGCCTCTGCAAAGTTGTTACACTGTTCATAGGAAGTGCCCTCACTACTCAGACTGCAAATACCTTAGTGAAGGCTGGCAGGTGCAGAGGAAATTAATGAACACCCAGGGATCATAAGTTGAGATATGACATACGACTGGCTAGCTGCACCAAATTGGGGTTGAGTGGTAGGTCTCCCATTGGGGCTTAGTTTGACAATTTGTTTTAGTAAGATCATCCACACAATAGGTCAGCTGTTGAATTAAAGCTGTCAGGTTCCCCACTGCTGTGGACTCAGACACCGAACCCAGATTTCCATTGCTCTGGGAAAATAAAGACTGAGAATTGGCATTTGCTTCAGTTTCCATAATCCACAAAAACAACAAACTGAGTAAACTAAAACGAAAAATACGTTACACACTCTAAAATGTTCAACAAATGGATGTATGAAGAAACCACAGCAGCCGACTTGTTGTAAAATGTATTGGCGCTTTCGTCCACTAATGTTTACAATTAACTTCTTCAGATACAATCAAAACACAAAATATCTGCTTTTAAAAGCCTGCTATGTTGACATCACTAGATACGTTCCTTTAAAGAAACAGGAAGAATTCACCACGTTCAAATGATTAAAAATGACTAGTCAAAAAACAATTTATACACAATGTAAACAAGTCCTCTATACTTAATTAATTCATTCAACCCACTGAACCTCACTAGTTAATAATAGTAGTAATAATAAAGGCTGTCCAAACAAGTAATGTATTTACATAAGTTCACATACATGAATATTGCTCACAGTAGTTCAAATAAAGTCTGTCTAGCCAGGGCTCTGAGTTTAAGAATACAAGCTAATGTACAACCTTCATTGAGACCTGGGTAGACAAATGCATTATCCCGAAGTTGCCATAATAATTCCCTTTCTTAGAGTTTCAGAGCCCATGACCCACCCATAATATTTTTCTTCACATTATCTATGATTGTATAATGGAAGAAATGGTCCTGGTTAGAAAGCATATGTTTAGCTAGGGCATTTATTGACATTGTTCCTACTAATATTATACTGCTGTTCGTATATACGTTGTTTAAAGCACCTTTCCGTTTTGCTAATGTAAAAAACTGGACATAATTGGCACCTAGCTAAGTAGACCACCCCCTTAGTTTCACAAGAATATTTTCCCTTAATTTTCTATACATTGTCGTTGATCATAAAAGTGTTAGTGTTATCAACAAATTTATAAATATAAGCAGATATTTTGCGTTTTGATTGTATCTGAAGAAGTTCATTGTAAAAACATTAGTGGAGGAAAGCGCTAATAAATTTTACAAGTCAGCTGCTGAGGTTTCTTCATACATCCATTTGTTGAACATTTATAAGTCTGATGTTAATATGCATGAGTTTTCTAATGCAGCTCCCTGTTCACTTGATGGCATTTAGTTACTAACAGTGTCATTGAATCTGCAGAATGCATGCATCTATAAGAGAACATAGGCATTTTTAAAGGCGTTAAACACTTTTATCAGAACTAATTATTTACCATTTAAAGTATGTAAGTGAAGGATAACAATTTCAAGAGAAAAGAATTCCAAGTACAACCATTTAACAAGTTCAAAAAGTAAAATGATGTCATCACTGTTGTTTCCTCAAGCTGCAGTTTCATAAACTTGTTAAAAAATATCTAAATAGGCTCATGCACAACAGAAGTTGTCTCTAGTGAAGAAAACAGCGTTTTTGGCAGGAAATTCAGATCTTAAAGCTTTTAGAGTTTACGGAAAGCAGAAAAAAAAACACTCAAGCTGCCTTGTCAGTGCATGTCATGAATCTCCACAATAAGAACAGTCACTATTTAGAAGTAACAGCTGCCTCAAATCAGAAATCATATCACATTTTAATCAGTTACCCACCAGTTAACCAAACCAGAGAGAGAGGAAAAAAAGGAACCTTGTGTGTGTGTGTGTGTGTGTGTGTGTGTGTGTGTGTGTGTGTGTGTGTGTGTGTGTGTGTGTGTGTGTGTATGTAAAAAACTTATATTTAGCTCTCTATAAAACACCATTAATGTACTGTATTAATGTTTATATGTATTGAAACCAAGAGTCTAAAACATCTAGTTAGAAACACTAATCAGAAACACCTTGTTTACCCCACCACTGACCCACTCGAAAAAATGCACTTTGGTATTAAGTCAAATTATACTATTACTGAAGAATTAGAGGACATATATCATTTAAGCAATAACCCACGCCTGGGTGTGGGTAATGCTGGATTTACCCACAGTTGGTGTGGTTTGGTCATGAGGGCGAAGCCCGAGTGGCCAAACAGAGGCAACCGTGGGTAACTCCAGAATTACCCACAACCAGAAGTGGGTTATTGCTATTATACAATGACATTATTTAAGAAAAAAGACTTACTTTTCTTAAATAATGGCATTGTATAATGCCTCCATGCTGCCCTTCTGCAGCTGTCTGGTATTATGCGGCAGTTCTGATGTACTGCGCATGCGTATGTTTAGCAGTACATCAGAGCTGTGAGTGGAAGCAACGGAGAAAGCAAGATCTCCGATGTTCATCGTGTTTCACTGTTGCAGTCATTACACTTGGGTTATCCTGCTGGCAGGCTACCCGCAGTAGGCCTGAATTCCAAAGTCCTGGTCTGGCATCTGTTGCTGTCACCTCTTCCCTAATGTCAGTGCGCCAGGGGTATAAAAGATGCAGCCAACACCATTTTCTTCAGTCTTTCTTGCAGCGCGGTGCCCGAAGCAAAAGCAGTTCACAAGTGCTGGTCGGCCGACTCCTGAGATTTTCGAAATTGAATTTCAGATCCAAAGTCTTCTATAAAGCTAAGTACCCCATTGAGGAAACTTTTTTCTTGCTCTAGTCCAATGTCAGAAAAAGTTAACAATTGTATTTCTTGTGGGAAGCAAATACCTCATAAGGATTTTCATTCTTACTGTATTCCTTGCCTAGGCCCTGACCATGACGTTGCTAGTTGTCGGTTTTGTGCTAGATTTAACCAACGCACTATTAAGTGTCAGTACAATTTTGCTTTTCATTACTTTGGCTGAAGGTTTAACTATATAATGCCATTGGAACAACCGATGATCAGAACTCATAAAAAGCACAAGGAAAAAGAAAAGGACAGGCATCCGAGGTCCAAAACTGACAAAGCCTCTTCTAGGCCAGTCGCTGGTTCGCCGGTTCTCAGTGAGGCACTTTCGCAGCCCCTGACACCCGCTACCTCAGAGCCACAGGCCGCCTCCGACTCCCACGTGATGACAACTAGGCATGTGGATACTCAAGGTATTGGGCCTTCGGAAACTAATCCCTCAGATGGGTCCGGAGCTGCTGAGCAGGCATCGGCTTCTGAGGGTGTTTTCAGACCTACACAGCTGTATATCAAGCCAATTTCAGTATCCAAAACAAAGACTAAAACAGTTTTAAAGACAAGGAAACAAGTACAGCATTCTCCAGGACAGACTTCCATGCCTAAGAAACAGATGCTCAAAATGGCCGAAGACCTAATTCCTTTGATCAGGGGTTCCCATCCCCCTCCTGGTAAGAGGCCTAGGCAAGATACTGAATATGATTCCTCTGATCAGGTTTCCATTTCCTCTGACTCCTCTTCAGAACAGGGATACTCTATTCCTCCCTGTGAGGATTCTGATGCTGAAGAATCTATTCCTTCAGCTTCTCCTCCAGAGGATTACTCATTTGGGGAAACCCTGCATACCATGAGAGAGCATTTCCACTGGGAGAGCCAAGATTATTCAGATTCTAAGAAAAGGCTCAGAGACTTTCTTCTACCTCAGCACAGACCTCTCGCTATTCCACCTGTTCTAGACATTGTAGATGATGTATTTTCAGAGTCCGGCCTGTCTCCCAACTCTCTACCTCCTGCACCTGTTAAGCCAGACAGATACTACAGGGTTCCAGATTCTCATAAATTTCTATATAAAAACCCTGCTGCTGACCCAGAAACTATTTCTCAGGGTCCCAAAGGGGTCAAGGCTGCTACTGCGAAAAACCCTGTCCCCTCAGATAGAGATTCTAGGGCACTGGACAGATGGGGGAGAAAATTTACACTTCTGCTACCTTGGCTGTAAGGGCTTTAAATTGTCAGTTTCATATGCTTAAATATCAGCGATACTTGATGTCTCTGTTAAAACAGAAAATGTTGACAAATTCTGAATGTTCTGAGAACAAGGAATTGCAGGATTTATTGCATGCAGCTGAACAAGTGGGAAAACATACTTTGCAATGTGGTAATGATTCACTGGAGGCCTCTTGCAGGGCCGCTGTAACAGGTTCTGTTATTAGAAGGCATGCTTGGTTAAAGGAACAGACTCTGCCTGATCAAGTTAAAGCAAAATTATTGGATGCTCCATTACAGCATGATTCTTTGTTTGGTGTTAAGGCAGAAGAGGTGTTGAAGAAAATGGAGGATAAAGCTAAATCTATGCAGACAGTGAAGGATTTCCTACAGGTACAGCCACCCAGATTTAGCAGAAACTGGCCTTCTAAGAACTGGTCCTTTCCCGTGTCAGACAGGCCACAAAGAGGCAGATACAGACACCCTAGAGGCAAACAACAGCCCCAGGGCTCATACAGGCCCAAACAATGGGGTGCTTCTACTTCCAAAAGCGGAGAAGACAAATCACAGCCATATAGGAAACAGTCCCAATGACTTCCCTCTGCCAATGCCAAGCATTTATCTTTTGGCAGCACCCTTAGGGGGAAAACTAGCACTTTTTTCACAAAATTGGCACACAATCACCCAGGACAAATGGGTCCTAAATATAGTCTCTCAGGGCTACAGGTTCCACTTTCACACCCTTCCAAAGGCAAAAGGTATGCCAGACCTGCCACACAATCAATGGGCAGAGGCACAAAAACAAGTTTCATCTCTAATGGACATGAGGGCTATTCAGCCAGTGCCACAACAAGAGCAAGGACAAGGATTTTACTCAAGACTTTTCTTAGTACCAAGAAAGGACCAAGCATGGAGGCCAATTCTGGACATGACTATTCTAAATACTTTTCTGGACATTCCGAAACTCAACATGTTGACTCTGCAACAGCTTCTGCCCATGTTGGGCAAGAAGGCTTGGCTTGTAACTTTGGACCTCAAAGAGGCATACCTGCATGTCCCAATCAGAAGACGATCTTGCAGAAGATACCTCAGATTCATTGCTGGCTCAATGTACTACCAATTCTCTGCAGTGCCCGTTGGCTTATCTATTGCGCCCAGGGTCTTCACAAAATGCCTGGCACCAGTAATTGCATTTTGCAGACAAAGAGGAATTCAAATATATCCTTATTTGGACGACTGCCTTATTCAAGCAGAGACCAAAGACATTCTACTAAAGCATCTGGCGTTTGTAAAAAGATTACTAATTTGCCTAGGGTACACAGTAAACGAAAAGAAATCAAAACTAGTACCCTCTCAAGAGATAATATTCCTGGGTGCAAGCTTAAATACAACTGCCCAGATGGCTTATCTCACGCCAGACAAACAAAGGCAACTGACTTCTTACTTCGAAAGTATGGCAACAAAGACCCAGTTATCTGCAAGAAAAAATCTGCAGGCTCTGGGCTACATGGCCTCCTGCATTCTGCTAATTCCATATGCAAGACTGCATATGAGGAAACTACAGTGGTATCTAAAAAGTGTTTGGACTCAACATTGCCACAGCCTGGAAGCATTAATTTCACTCATTCCCTGCCTGCAACAGGAGTTTCGATGGTGGGCACAGGCCTGTCACCACAACAAGAGACATCCATTCACTTTATCCACAGCCAGGCAAACACTAACAACAGATGCATCAGATTATGCCTGGGGGGGCCCACCTGGCAGGAAAATGTATTCAGGACACATGGCCCCCAAGCCAAAGGCATCTTCACATCAATCAAAAAGAGATGCTAGCTGTACAAAATGCCCTGACAGCTTTCAAGGACCTGCTTCATCCAGGACAGCTACTGATAAAGACAGACAACACCACAGTTATGTGGTACATAAACAAGCAGGGGGGCACACATTCCTACCCCCTCTGCAGACAAGCCATGATTTTGTGGAACACAGCATTGACCTACCAAATACACCTGCAAGCACAGTTCCTGCCAGGAAAAACAAATGCTCTGGCAGACTAACTAAGCAGAAACCTCATGGATCCTCACGAGTGGAAACTAGATCCACAAATCTTCAGCATGATAACAAGGAAATGGGGATGCTCAGACATAGATCTTTTTGCCTCCCCTCACAACTGCCAACTTCAGGGATTCTGCACAAGGACTTATCATAAACAAGCATGGAAAGTGGATGCCTTGTCATTCAGCTGGAACAACCTTACAGTATATGCCTTTTCTCCACTGCCTCTCCTCCCCAAGGTACTCCTAAAGGTCAGACAAGAGAAGCCACAAATTATACTAATTGCCCCAGATTGGCCACGCCAACACTGGTATCCAATCCTAGGGAGCTTGTCCTAAGGCCCAGCCTGGACATTGCCTCAAATTCCTCATTTACTGACCCAACAAAACAATCAGATCCTGCACAGCCAACTCAGAACCCTAAATCTAGCTGCATGGCGGATAGTGTAACCATTCAGAATACACCTCTCTCTAAAGCGGTTATGGATATTATTTTGGAGGCCAGGAGGCCCAGCACTAGGAAATCTTATGCAGAATAATGGAAGAGATTCTGTGCTTGGAACCAGGCACAAGGAATTGACACGCTTGTTCCAAATATTCCTCAGATTTTACAATATCTAACTGAGATGCTGGACAAAGGCCTATCCTTCTCATCAATTAAGATCCATGCCTGTGCCATTTCAGCTCATTACAATACAGACCCACCTATTTTTTCCCGTCCATTGCTTAGGCAGTTCCTAGGGGTGTCAAAAACATAAGACCTCCAAGGAGAGCACCAATACCTGCATGGGACCTCAATTTTGTCTTGGAAAAACTCACACAGCCTCCTTTCGAGCCAGCCAATACAGCTGAGATAAAATTCTTATCATGGAAAACAGCTCTGCTCCTAGCAGTAACTTCAGCAAGAAGAGTCTCAGAGTTACAGGCATTAATGGCTGTGGAATCTTGTATTATCTTCCATCCGGACAGGGTTTCTCTAAGGACAAACCCAACATTTATGCCTAAGGTAGTGTCCAGTGTGGCTCTTAACCAAACCATTCATTTGCCTACTTTTTTCCCAAACCCACAGAATAAAGGGGAGAGACTTCTGCATTCTTTGGACATACACAGACAGCTACGCTTCTACTTGGACAAAACTAAAGCTTTCAGAAAGACTGAGCAACGTTTAGTGGCATATGCTGCAGGATCACAAGGAAAGACTATCTCAAAGCAGACTATTTCAAAATGGATAGGACACTGCATTCATTTCTGCTATTCACAACATGGCAAGTCAGTGCCTAAGGGCATTAGGCCACATTCTACCAGGGCAGCAGTTACCTCAGCAGCCTTCCTCAGAGGAGTACCAACCAAGGATATTTTGGAGGCTGCAACTTGGACTTCAGTGCACACTTTTACTAAGCACTACCACTTACCTCTTTACTCTAAATCCAGAGCAGGCTTTGCCACTGCAGTTCTGCAGGGCTTTATAGCCACTCCTAATTCTGTTTAGACCCAGCTGCCCAACCTCAGCTTTGGAATTCAACCCAAGTGCAATGACTGCAACAGTGAAACACGATGACTATAGTACAGTTGTGTACCTACCATAAATGTATTTGTTCGAGTGTATTCACTGTTGCAGTCCAGGTTACCCACCCACCACCCCCTTTCTTTGCTGGGACTTATCTGTACTTCTCTATCCTATACAACCTATGTGGTGTATTTGCTTGTAGATGAAGGTATTGTTTATTTTAGTGCATGCTTTTATAAGCAATGTTTTTTTAGCCTACCCTTTTGGGGGCACCTGACATCTGGGGCAAGAAAAACTGAAGAAAATGGCGTCGGCTGCATCTTTTATACCCCTGGCGCACTGACATCATGGAAGAGGCGACAGCAACTGACGCCGGACCAGGACTTTGGAATTCAGGCTGACTGCAGGTAGCCTGCCAGCAGGATAATCCAAGTGTAATGACTGCAACAGTGAATACACTCGGAACATCTACATTTATGGTAGGTACACAACTGTACTTTGCTTTTTACAAAGTGTCTCACTATGTTAAAGGAGGTTAACATAGCGAGACAGCTTTAAAAATGCAACAGAGAATTTCCGTTGCTTTTTTTAAAGCTGTCTCGCTATGTTAATCCCATTTAACATAGCGAGACAGCTTTAAAAAAAGCAACGGAGAAAGAAAGATATCAGTTACTTTTTTTAAAGCTGTCAAGCTATGTTAAACTCCTTTAACATAGCGAGACAGTTTCTAAAAAGCAATGGAGATCTTGCATTCTCCGTTGCTGCATAAAAAAAAAAAAAAAAAAAAAAGATTGTACTAATGGAAAAAGTCCGGGTGACAGGACCTTTTTCCATTAGTATAAGTCTTTGATTTACAACGTGCACACTGACCAATCAGCGTGCACATTTTGGAATATTAATTGGGGGGGGGGTCATTGTATAATTGTAGTTATTTAAAAGGGAAAAGTATGTAAAGTACTTATAATGGGGAAAAGAGAGGAAAGGAACATTGGTAACAA
The DNA here is from genome assembly GCF_019279795.1 of Protopterus annectens. Taxonomy (NCBI): domain Eukaryota; kingdom Metazoa; phylum Chordata; order Ceratodontiformes; family Protopteridae; genus Protopterus; species Protopterus annectens. Next base: position 1,107,539,186 of record NC_056741.1, read on the forward strand.
AAAAGAATAGGAAGAAGGAAGAGAGAGAGAGAATGTTATTTAAATACTCAGTACTATATTTAATTGGAAGCAGAAGATAAAGAAAGGAAAAGAGAAAGTTAATACTAAAGATGATTCACATTACCTTACAGCATAGAGACTTTCCAGAATCAAATATATTATGATTCATAAAACAAAGCATTTAAAATTAGAAGGAATGTATTCATTTGTCCATTAGTTTTAGTTTTGTTTGCTCCTTCCTTCACAGACCATCCATTTTTTTAGCCTGTCTCTTCAAACTCTGGGATGGCCATTCCATTTCTTCTGTGTCCGACAGTATTTTCTTCTTTTGGATAAATTTTACTGCTTTTTGTAGGGAATCAAAGATCTTCACTCCTTCTGGCAATGTGATTTTTATTCTTGCAGGAAAAAGAATTTGAGCCTTAATACTGGCTTTTTTCAAGGACTTAATTAGTGGAACACACTCCTTTCTTCTGGATATGACTGTAGAGGTGTAGTCATTGTCAAAACAAATAACTGTTTCACCCATCTTGATAGGGGAATAAGTCCAAGCTGATTTCAGCACTAAGTCCTTGTCTTGCGAGGAAAGAAATCTAACTATTATAGACCTGGGTTTAGATGAAATCTGAGATGAAGCTGGATTTGCCAGGAACCGATGAGCCCTCTCAGTTCCACAAGAGAGGAATTCAGGCATGTTTAGCGCTGATGAAAACCACTCTCAGGAATTCCATATATTCTTATAGACTCTATTATTTTCTAAAAAATTAATACATAGTCGAGAAATTTTAATTATTCATGTCAAGAAGTTTTTTTGATCTACTTTCAAGGTCTTCCAGTTTCTCAGTCAGCCTGGTGTTTTGTTTCAGAAGAAATTCATTGTGATAATTTTCTGTCACTCTAGTATCTAGGTCAGTTACTGTTTCCTCAAGGCAGGAATCTGTTCATATTGCTTTTTTACTATTCCATTCAGAAGTTCCAGTTGTTTACTGCATTTTTGTGTGATAATATCAATTTTGTTTTCAAATTTGTCCAGTTTTAGTGACAGTTCTTGGATTTTTGTTATTATAAGATGTAGTTCTTTAACTGCACTCTCTTGGTGTGGGTTATTCGAGTTGCTCATGTTATCATGTTAAGATCTCCAGTAGAAAACTTCTTGACAGGAATAATTAAAAAATTCTCTTGACTATGTATTAATTTTTAGAAAATAATAGAGTCTATGTTAAACTAACTTTTAGTATACTTTTAGTTAGATTTTTCTAAAAATTAAAGTATATTTCCTGTCCGAATATTACAATCTAAGCAGAGCTATGGATTTCTGTTGCTATTAGACAGGTTTCTTGGCCACCCCCCCCCCCCCTTAAGATCAGCCTTGAAGACAAGGAAATCATTAACCTCCGTGAGAGTGGGATGGAATTCCGTATGTTAATGATGGAGTATATGGCATCAGCTGCTGAGTTGTTAGACTTGTGAGTGTTAAGAAGATCATTTTGTGGTTATACAAATCTTGATTGTGCATAATCCTTGACAGGATTGGTCTTTTTGTGGGTTGTGAACTACATTTGTGGACACTAGTAGCTGAAACTAGATGAGGTAATGAGGCAATTCAAGCCAATCTAACTATTTTAGGATGGTATTTTGTGTCCTGTAAGGCAGACTTGCTGCAGACCTTGCTACTTTATTGGAGTATTGTTCTAGTTTAGATGTAAAGTTGTAAATATGTCAATGTGGCCTGCAGAGTTGTCAAGATTGGAGAGCTGTGTAGTGGGGATGGTAAGGGTGGTGTTTTTTTTTTGTGGGAGATGTCTGTGAGGGAATATTTGATTCCATCGTGTTCCAAGTTTCTGGTGAGTCTTTCTTATAGTCTGATATATACACAAGTTGAATTTCAAGTTGTCATCAATAATCACACCAATAGTTGTATGTGTTGGACCATTTCTATTTTTGTGTTATTTAGGGAGTGCCTTTGAAGGATTGAAGGGTTAGGATGTATGATCTATATGAATATATAACACAGTAGTGGACTACATACGATGTCTTTCTAGTTCTATTACCGCCACATGATCTCTTGGCAGTAGTTTTATCTAAGTCTTCTGGAATACTGTATTGTGGTATCCATGCTTCCAGTCATATTTGTGATATATAAAGGAACAGTGAAGCAGTGCAACAAATAGTGCAACACAGTATAACATGGCATAATACAGTAGCTGTAATATATGCAAGGAGCACTGAAAAAAATTAAATGTGTAACTTACAAAATTTTTATAAATTTTACTGCAGTGATCGCATTAGAATATACTTCCCTTCTGCTCAGGCATTGTTATGTTGTTACTAAACACCTCCTTTTTTTTTTTTTGTGTTGCATCATCTAATCTTACTGCAGTGCTTTGTGCTGTAGTGAATTATATGTTAACATATTGTACTGTAATGCTTATATCATACAGAGTTGCAGTGTTCAGAACAGTTGTGTAACTTTTTTCAGTGCCACTTGTACGTTTTACAGCTACTGTGTTGTATTATACTGTGTTGCACTGTTTTTAGAGTTGCACTGCTTCACAGTCCATTTATATATCATGGATCTTTCCCTCCTTTCTGATAGACCAAGGGCACCAAATTCCATGCCATTGCATAACATATGTCACATGGTTTTCTAAATCAGCTATGGGTCCTCAGTCTGTTTCCAGCCTTCTAGCACTAGCCACCCTGAGGCAGTATATAAATTGCTACATGGTTACTGACAGTCATTTGCTATTACCATAGAATGTGGCGACATGTGAGAAGTAAAATACTTATTACAGCTAAAGGCAAATCTTATACAAACTGAGTTTATCTGTAACCATGCTAATGTCACACTTGCAGATTTGTAAGACAGACAAAACCTTCTTGTGCCTAGATACTCCAAAAATTAAAGCAAATTTCACACTCCTCAAAACCGAGGTGGAATCCTTCAAAGCCCCCGGGCCTGTGGAAAATACGGCCCAGACCACAGAATCCTTTATAAACGCATTCTATGAACACCTTCAGGAATGCATGGATCATGCAATCCCAAATAAAACCAAGACCCAATCCTCCAAAGGCAGACGTCCTGTCTGGTGGACCCCAGCCATAAACAAACTATACAATAGAAGGAGGAAACTACTACATGATGGAGCAAAATCACAAAAAGGGAAGGGATCTCTGATCAGTATTAGCAAAAAACTATGGGCACTCATAAAATTGTCTAAGGCCAGCTTCGAGAGAAAAATTGCACAGGACACTAAGGATAATCACAAGGCTTTCTTTAGTTATGTTAGGAACCTGGGTGGGAATTCCCAGATATGCTCAGAATTAGTCCAAAATGACAAAAAATACATCGAACCCACAGACATTGCCAACATCCTAGCTGACAGGTTCAGCGCAAACTTCTCCCCCCTCCCCACCAAAAGGGCAAATATCTATCCCAGCAGAGTGCTGCCCCCCTGACATCTCAGATGCTCAGGTAAGAGCTGCCCTCTCCAAAGCAGAAAACACAGCATCAATGGGACCAGACGGTGTCCCAGGCTGCGTCTACATGAACTCCAAGAAGAGCTAAACCTAAACCTAAAACTACTGTTCACTCTCCGCCTTACTACAGGATATGTACCCAAAGAGTGGCGTACAGCAACAGTGGGCCCTCTCCACAAAGGTGGTGCCTCAACAGATCCTGGAAACTATCGCCCCATAAGCCTGACTAGCTTGATCTGCAAAACTATGGAAAGGATCATCATGGACCTCATAAATAAAGATATTGGGGACCTACAGACACTGGATCCTACCCAGTTCGGCTTTAAGTGCAGATCCTGCCTCTTAAACCTGGTTGATTTCTTTGAAACAGTCACCAAGGCCATTGACGAGGGGAAGGTGGTCCACACAGCCTACCTGGACCTCGCAAAAGCCTTTGATACAATACCCCACTCGGGCATTATAGATAAGCTCACCAGCTTAAATATAAACCCCTATGTCACTAGATGGGTTGCAAACTGGCTCAAGGACAGAACCCACATGGTTAGAATTGCTGGAGCCATGTCACACTCCAAACCAGTTACAAGTGGCGTCCCACAAGGCTCAGTCCTGGGACCTCTGTTGTTCGGTATATATTTCTCGGAGGTACAGGTCAACACGGAAGGACTGTGGCTGACCAAGTTCGTAGATGACTGCAAACTGGGTGCCATAATAGACTCTCCAGCCAACACAAGCATCCTCCAAAAGGGCCTCAAAGAAACAGACAACTGGTGCCAGAGCCATGGCCTCAAGCTAAACGCCAAAAAGTGTATAGTCATCCCCTTTGGCAAAAACAAAGTGCCCACAAATTACCACATAGGTGGTAATCCATTAAGTACAGAAGTAGTAATTAGGGACCTGGGGACCCAAGTTGATAGCAATCTCTCATTTGACAACCTCGTGGCCAAAGTGGTTAGAAAAACATTTTATATAGCCCACCTAATCATGAAGGGATTCACATCTAGATCAGGGGAGGTCATCGTGCCTCTTTACTCATCCCTCATCAGGCCCATAATTGAGTACAATGCCCCTTTTGGGATGTACCTTACCAGACACCTGCAGCAACTGGAAGGACCCCAAAAGTACCTCACCAAGAGGATCAAAGGGCTCAAACAGATGCTATATTCTGCTCGGTTAAAGAAACTCCAGCTCTACTCAGTGGCATACCGCCTGCTCAGAGGCGATCTGTGCCTGACGTATAAAGCCATGTCCAACCCGGAATTAATGGACATGCTGCACCTCAGAAAATCCAAATCCCATCGAGCTACGCACTCGAGAGACTTGAACCTCAGCACTGAAATAAATAGGACATGCTGGAGGGACAGATTCATAACCCAGAGGCTCCCTTCACTCTGGAATAAAATCCCAGTCCAGATTAGGCAGAGTCCCTCATTGACTCTCTTCAAGAGGAATCTTGATGAGTGGATGGGAGATCGTAGGTTTACCCCGTATATCACTTCTGTGTCACTGTTAGACAGAGGCACAGTATACCAACCTCGAAAAAGGGCATAGCAAAATTAATTTAAAATGGGTGGCAAAAGCCAAACACACTCTGGCTAGGCTTATAAATGCCCTAGGGCAGATAGCCTAGTATGAACCTATGAATCTATAAAAACCACAGAGACTTAGGTCTGGTGGTGTAATTGCATGCATGTAGTCAAACTTCACCAGCACAGTAATACTGTTTCCATCTTATATATAGCTGCTTCTGACAGTATATATACAAGTCACCAGAGTGATATGACCAAGCCCTTTAAGTAAAAAGAGCAGTCCACTCACTGTGGTACTGTAATTGTTATAATTCACTCCATTGTTTGGCATAACTTTGCACCACTATCAAGGCTGTTCAAATACAAGATAATAGGGTGCTGCTTCTCAGGTGCTAGAATTCATCCTAGCATTGGGGCACTCGGATGTCTTCAGCCCAAGTATGAATATGACGTGGACAGTGTTCATGTGGCTGTGAATGACTTATGATGCATCCCTTTCAGGTTGTATGAAGAGGGAAATCATATAGTTGACCTCTGACTACTTCTCATGTCCTGTAAGGAAACTAATCTTGAGCAGTATTCTACCGTCATGGAGAATGATGCCACAATGTAAGCAAAACATAATGGACTTTAATGATTGGCTGAGTTATGGGTGTCGTAATGAGGAAGCTGAGTATGTGCCAGACTGCAGAAAGGTGTAAGACAATCCCACCTGTTCCACCAGGATGGTCTGGAGCTGTTTTCTCTGGACTTTGACGAACTGGCTAATAATTCTGTAGCCCCATAGTTCTTTTACTTTGCAATAGCTTTTTACTTGGGCTTGTAAATCCAAATTCAAATCTAGTTAGGAATCTGAGTAAGAAAATGCTGTCTCTTGTGGTTTTTCCTAACTCTGGAAAATATGGATGTTGCTCCTGGGTTGCCTTACTTTAAGTACCACTTATTTAGGGCCACAAAGTGTAGATAATGGTAATGCTAGGGGTGGAGTGTCTATCTGGAATACCAGCCATCCATCTACATTTTTGCACAATTATCTAGAACCAAGGTTTACACCACCAGGTGACTAGCCCTGGCCACGGTTGTTCTACACCATACAGTCACCTGTGGCCAATTTAAAGTGTCCAGTACACCTACTGCATGTCTGTTTGAGCACCATCACCTTTAAACTAATCAACCAGGATGATGATCCTGAACAACTTTGTATCGTAATAGCAGTAAACTACATCCTGGTCAGCTGCAGAATCCCAACCGTTATGCCCACAAATCATGAAAATTGTCTTGAACTAGAATACCTCTCCATTAACCCGAACACTGTTTTTAGAGTTCAACTACCCCTCCACAAATTTGCACACTTACAGCTCTGCCGGGTATCACTTCTGTGTCACTGTTAGACAGAGGCACAGTATACTAACCTCAAAAAAGGGCATAGCAAAATTAATTTAAAATGGGTGGCGAAAGCCAAACACATTCTGGCTAGGCTTATAAATGCCCTAGGGCAGATAGCCTAGTATGAACCTATGAACCTAAATATGCTCAACACATGCCTAACTTTATCATTACAAACTCCCTGTCTTTAATAGTACCCAGTCCTATTAGAGGCACCACTATACCAGAACGTGTACTCACCATTACAGGCCCTGTCTGCTTCTCCCCCATTGTCATACCCTTACCGGTCTCACCAAGTTAACATGCTGTTTTTTTTTTTTTTTTATCATACGAGCCTAGTACAGTTTAGCAACCAACACATTCTTTATTTTTCCAAGGCCAATTGTCTTGTGCTGAATGCCTTGACAAGCTTAATAGTCACTTGTCCTTCAATGACTGTAGAGCAGTACTAATGCATGCATCCAAAGTTTATATATGCATATCAGCTTGTGCATAGAGGCTTGTGTTCATTTTTGTAACAACTACAATGGCAAGCTGATATGCCACTGCCCCTCTGGTGGAACTCCACTATAAACAAACTCTGTAATCAAAGGAAAAAGAACTTATAGTCCTGGTAGGGCTCATTTGTAAACCAATTTACAATAAAAGGAAAAAAGCTCATATCCCTAAAAAGGTGTGGTAAAGCTAAGCATATTCTAATCTACCTCTGAAGGGTTAACAAAGAACTCCAGAGCAAGGTCAAATCATACCACATAATACAATGCAGCCATCAGTAAGTACAAGCAAAAAAAAAGCTATGTCAGTAAAGATGACCAGAAGTCATTCTTTATTTGTATAAAGAACCTCTGAAATAAGGCCACGTAGCCAAGCATATCTGTAATGACATTAGCCGTTCAAACTTTGAGGATATAGCTAATGGAAAGTATCTAGCCTCAGTTCTGCCAAGCTGGTAATCACCTCTAAACAAAGTGCTTTCTAGGATGAAAAGCACCATCTGTACAGACTTTGGTAACATAATTGGGAACACCAGAAGCATGGACAACAGCTGTGGTAATTTCCCTCCACCAAGGTGCCCACACCCTAGACACCGGTAACCAAATACCTGCTAGCGTCGCTAGTGCCATTTGCAGGATGGTGGAATATATCATTCTGGATAGTATAAACAGGGACACAGGGAACCTACAATCTCTGTACCCTAACTAAACTGTCTTTGTGAAAGTTTAGATCATGCTTGTTTTAAACCTACTCCACCTTTTGGAGATTGACAGAAACCGTAGCTGGGCTGAGGTGGCTCCTTGCACATAGCATACCTTGATTTTAGCCAGTACCTTTGACTCTATATTCCTGTCTAGCATCATCAACAAACTGTTTAAAATCTATACAGATCCCCATCTAGCCTTTTGGATGCCAACTGTTTTGATAAACATTTCTCAATGTTTTATCCCAAGGCTCTGTTTGGGGACCAATTCTGTGTGGTATCTACTTCCCTGATGTATAACCAAGCACACAGATGATTGCAAGATTTGAGACATCATCATCTGTCCTAAAGACCCCGCCCCCCCATCCTCCAGTAGGACCTAACTCTAGACAGACTCATGGTGTTAGAATTTATTTATTTTTATTTAGTTTACAATTTATTTGGGTTGGTACACTGGTCCAACAACCTTTGTTAAGGCCTAGCCTCATTCATAATTGCATACAGTATTCCATTTATAACAACAAATAGTACAAGTGCTAAACATATACAAAGGAAAACTTGCATACCATCAACACAAGAAGAGGAATGAAGTCCAGGTAGTAACTAGTAAAGGAATACGTGCAACATTTGTGCATAAATCGAACAATCGGAAATGTAAATTACAGCAACAAGCCTAGACGTGAATGAGCTTTTAGGAGCAAGAAAGAGAAGAGAGTTTACACCAGGCACTATTTACTAATAACCTGCACGAATAATGAGATTTTTGCATCAGTAGTAATGATATTTATTTATTATCAAAAAATTAGCATGGAGAAGTGTTCTTTGTGGCATACTTAAATTTAGTCAGGAATCCTCAGGAAAAAAATTATAGTGCCAGAAATGTAACATTCCCAAACTTTGTGAAGTTGGACTCTTACACATCTCCCACATAAAGTAACTCCCATTAAAACAGATTCTTTCATTGGAGACCTTGGCATCCTCACGGGTAATGAATTGTCCTTTGACTACCATGTTGCCATTACCATTAAGAAAGCTTTCTATATTGCTCAACTGATTAGTAAGGGTGCCTCCTTTCAATTAACAGACTTGTACTGGAGTACAATGCACCTATCAATGTGTACCAGTCCAAACATCGAATTCTACATGGAAAAATACCGGTGGCTGTTCACAAAAAAAAAAATCTGGTGTTGCAAAATGTTGCATATTCGTAAAGCTAACTGCACAAGGGATACCCGCCAATGATCTAAACCTGATCTCTGACATGAATAGATCATGCTGGAGAGACAGATACATGTCCCAGAGATTGTCCCTCCTCTGGAATAGGCACGTGGAGCAGAGCCCTTCCCTGACCATCTTCAGGTGTAATCTGGACCAATGGATGGGAAATCACAAATTCACTCTTAGGGTGGCACCCATGTTCCCCAGTCTGTAAAAATTGTCAAAACTTTTTTTTGCTTATCCATGTTACCTTTCCTCTAGGGATAGCAACTTTGGTAAAATCTTGGTAACAATTGCTAGGCCTCTAAGGGCTCTTGAGCCATTAGCCTAGTAATCTCCTGTGATCGTATGATATGAGATTTCAGTTACATAGAATATCTAAAAGCACTGACCCTCTTCTCTGCATCCTGCAGACTTCTACATGGCAAACCGTACATGATTCTGCTTGAACTGCTACATGTCTGTAAGACTAGTAGTAACAGATATAAGCTCAAGGGACCTAAATCTCTACTGCAGCATAAATTTCCCAAAGAGTTTTCCAGTTTTCTGCAAGTCTAAGTGAATCCCTGAGTGTCTTTAAATGTAGCTTAGACTAATGGACTGGAAACTGCATATTTACCCAGGCCTAGTCCCCCTGTTCCTTATGGACAGTGGGAGTAACTAGTTGGGGTGTACCAGTGGGACTACAGTGGCTAGACTTCCAAAGGCTTAACTGATGAATCGCCTAGTAGAAACAGCTGAACCTGTGTTGATGTGTAGTACTGCCCTGGCAATTGTCAAGACACTTTGAATTTTGTTGTGTGCCTATTGTAATCCCCTTGTTGTGAGGCTGAGACATCCTTTAGTTTCAGCTTCAATTTTGTTAAGGTGCTTTTTATCCTATACCTATTACAGTAAGCATCAATTAAGTAAATGAATATACAGTAAAATTAAATTAAAAAGGTGCAAAAAAGTCTGAGAAAACCAGGAAGTAAGATAGAAAGTTTACAAATAACATTTTAAGTAAATGTAGTTTAATACTGTGATGGGTTAGATCTATAGTTATCTAGAAATAGCTAAACATCAACCTGCACTGTCAAAGATCATTTCATAGATCTAGTTTTAAAGAGTCCTGAAGAAGCTAACCATGGCATGGTGCTCCAAAAGCCACTGAGGCAGTGTAGTCCACAGATGAGGAGCCTGAAAGGTAAAGGAGTGCACGCCAGATGTTTTAAGCACACTTGTGAAACCACTAGCAGCCACTGGGAAGCTGAGTGCCAAATCTTGTAAGGTACCACATGATCCTTCCAGTAAGACACAGGTCATCAATGAACAGTTAAGTCAACACCGGGACATTGAAAACAATTCATTAACAACTTGGGAGCCAGTGAAACCTACTCAAGATAGGTGTAAGCGATCAAGCCTAGAGTCAGGAAATCTCCAGTAAAGGGCTTTGTAGTAGTCCAGGTGAGATGAGTTTGAGGACTGGCTAAATACCAAGAGATCAGCATGATGTTGCCCCGCAACCTCTTAATGCAAGAAATCTAAACAAAACCTGATAAAATGGGGGACAAAGGTCCAAAAATAGGGACAGATTTTAAATATTCCTCTTGTAAATTTGGAAGGTTTTTAGAGTAATGGGATTTGTCTTGGCATGCATTTTTCTGAAGAATATTAAGTCTGAAACTCAAATGTATGCCATTATTTAGTGACTTCAGTCCACAGATCAATCATCCTAAGGATTTGCCAGAAAACCACAGATTTTACGAGTAATAGACCAAAAATATGGACATTCTATGAAAATCTGGACCATTGAGAGCTATGGAGGTAAAATGTGCTTGATCCTACTGACGTCTCAAGTGTAAACAGGAAGACTTAACTGTGGCAAACGTTGGTTCTGGAGTATCAGCAGACACTTGAGGATCACTCCTACATTGTACACCTTATTCACAATATCATGCTTATTTTTAACAGTAAAAAAGTGGAATTAGGAAGTGGGGTAGCAGAAAACTCTCAAAGTGGCATGAACTGCCATGGCCTTACTTCTGGAGTTACTGTACTTCAGCTGATTTGAGTAAGCCACAAGTGATTGGCCCCTAGTTCATTGGTAAGAGAAGAATACACATTCACTATTTCTTCCTGTGAGGAGGAGGAGGAGAGAGCGATGGATATCATTAACATAACAATGACATGCCAAGCCCTTCTCCTTAGAGATAGCCCAAAGGTATCCTTTTACCATCAATAAGAGAAGGGCCGAAGTTCGAACCCAGTTCTTCTCCAGAGTTGTGAGGACAGGCAGAGATGCATATGACGTGTAAACACTGCCATATCTTTTGAAGATGGTGAGAGACGTAAGAAGTAAACCTCTCAGATATTGCAAATGAAGTGCCAAAGTAGGTTGGTAAATGTTCAATTAAAATACCATAGTTGGTGTTATTATATGCAACTGAGAGATCCAGAATAGCACTGAATAATACCACTGGTCTCATTCTATTAGAAGATCCTTGACTACCAGAATAAGAGCAATCTCATTCAAGTGCAAAATTGAGATTGGAAAGGATCCTTGAGCCCATTGGATGTATGGTAGGACTCTGGTTGTGTTTGAATGATCATCTCAGTAACCTTTTCCAGAAATGGGAATTTAATAGGGGAGTAGCTGCCAAGTGTATTGGAATCCAAGGATGGCTAGCTGAGAATAAAGGTGACAAGGGTCTCCTCCAAGGTCAAAGGAGAAATCCCAGACTTTAGTGAGGCAAACTGAAATATAGCTGGGCTAAGACACTGAGACTGACTAGAACCAGCCTAGATGGACAGGCTGCAACATGCAGGTTGTAGGCTACATACCTGCAATAAATGTGGAGGTAGTCATAGTTAGGAATGTTGAACATCCATGAAGTACAACAGTGAAAACCTGAAACCACTGTTACACCTGGGGGCAGAAGGCAGTAAAGCAGATCTGATGATGATTGTCTTGTTAATAAAAGCAGAGCAGCAGACTCGCATTGCTGAACAGGTAAGGTTCTGCAAGTAGTAAGACAAGCTTGTCAGCACACTATGTCTACCATACAGAAGAGAGTAACTGGCTGAGATGATCTGTCTGGAGATGTAAACTACTTTCTTAGGGATCACACGATAGTATGTAGTGTAATGCTTATCCAGGTCATGTTTGTTAGTTTACAGACCTGACCGGCACCATTGCTGTACCAACCTGCATCCTTCTCATTACAAAATCAAAGCTTATGGTGAAACAGTGACTCTTGCTTCCTGGTAGAGACAGTACTAACAGACGTGGGGCGAGAAAATCAAGTGCTGAAGACTGTGATCTATTGTAGTCCTTGAGTGTAGCATCAAGGGGATCTGCTTAATCCTATGGGGGAACTGAAGGAGCACAGAAAAGAAATGTCAGAAGTAATGTGGTAGTAAAACAAATCTCTTTTGGCTAAAGATTATGTAGACTGTAGTACAGGAACTGTAGATTGAAGTGGATAAAGAAGTGGTTAGACAACAAAACTGGTTCCACCATCAGGTCAAAGGCCTTGACATGAACTAGGAAGCTCATGTCCTGAGTAAGCCATGGTCTGAATTACAGAGATAACACAAGCAAAATCAAAACTTTTCATGGCATAAGTGAGTTCTTTACCATGAGCCACAGATTTGTCAACCCAAGTAGTGAAGTCATTGAACACAACTAGGTGTTAGTGACCCAGAATTTTTTGGCAAAAAAGTGTCATGCCACATAAGTGAAAGCAAAACACCTTTATCAAACACACAGCTTTCGGGATAACTCCCTTTTTCAATGATTAACTAGTTTTGCATGTGATTGAATCCGGTGTGATGATTGCAAGCAGCAGAAAGTGGTTGAGCAGTGATTTCTAGAGAGTGGTTTAATGAGATATAAAACTTATTGCAGTAACCGTAGTTTGATTACTTATAACCAAAAGTCAGTCATGTAGATATGAGAAGACCTTGGCTCTGTGTTCACGTAGCTGAAGTGAACCCACATGAAAAAGACTCCAACTGGCAATGAATAGCTCCTATTTTGACACAGATAAACCACATACTGAGGTCCTTGGTGATTTTAATGAGTTAGTCAGAATCCTGGAAGTTCAAAAAGTACATCCAATGTGTTTCAGGTAAGCAGTGAAAGATCAACTGCGGTGTGACTACATGAAAATTTTCTAGATGAATGAAGGTCTGTAGGCTACCATGGTCTAATGTTGACCTGTATTCCTTTTGATAATAAAAGAATCTGGATTTGATCTTGTGTGATGGTTCGAATAGCTATTTTTTGAGGACATTCTGGCCTTCTCTTGCTTCCTTTTTTATGTGGAATGTCAGGCAAGGGTAAGGATTATAGGACTAGCCTTTTATTGAAGAAAATCTTGTATCTGTGGTTAAAACTTTCCAAATCTAGCTGTCTTTCGTGACAAATTTCCAGGTTTGCAGGTGGAGGGAGGCATCACCTCTGACAGCTTCCAGAGAAGGACAGCAGGGCAAGGCCCATGGGTGATGGCTATATGAAGGTTGCCAGAGGCCCATTTCTGTGAGAGTCTGATCTTTCTGCAAGTTTCCCTGTGCGTCAAGATCTCTTCCAATCTGTTTCCCTGGCTGTGTGCCATGCCTATGCCACATTTCTTGTTGGCTGCTGCTGCTGCTTTTTCTTCTAATCCACATAAAGCAAAGTACTTGTCTTACTCTTTTCAAATGTTGTTGTTGTGTCTTTCGGCTTTTCCCGGTTAGGGGTCGCCACAGCGGAACTCCAGTCCGCTAATGATTGGCGTAGATTTTTACATGCTGGCTTGCCGGGCCTAACGCACAACCTTCAACAAAGGAACGCCCATTCACACATGTCGCCATACAGAAGACGCTCTAACTGAGAATCGAGCAGACAACGTCTAACTGTGAGGCGACAATGCTACCGCAGCACCACCACTGCAAGCCCAGTTATGAAGTATAGGAGTAAACGCACCAAGGCAAATGTCCAGAAAAAACGTAAACTCCTAATACTGCTAAAACTACAAAGCCTTTAATCCTGTGTCACATGACTATGACCAATTAATTAATTAAATGAGTTAAAAGAACAAGTACATTCAAAATGCAAATACACTCTCAAAAAACACAAAATTTCATTCAAGGCAATATATAAAATATATATTTATAATATTTTTATGTATGTTCTTTGTAGGGTTCTTGTACATTATATTATATGCTGTTTTTTATATATGACACAGGATTCAAGGCTTTTAAAGTTTGGAATGAAGTTTTTTTGTAATCTTTAATCTGAGGAAGCAACCAGGGCTGGTTGTGAAAGCGCTTACCTACAATAAAGAGCATTGGATTTATACTGGATTTTACAGTGGGTTTTTTTGCTCCTTCAGTGTGGTTTTGGCAGTATTAGGAGTCTGTTTTTTCTGGTCAAAGGTAATTAGGATGAGTGGCTGGATAACTGCAGATTTATTCCTTGTTTATCACTTATGTCCCTCATAGGGCAAACATGTAAATGTCTGAACATATCTGTGTCATACCTCTCAACCTCTTAGTGCAAGAAATCTGGACAAAGCCTAAAATTGGGAACAAAGGCCCAAATATAGGGACAGACTTTAAATATTGTTCTTATAAATTTGGAATATTGCTAGAATAATATGAATTGCCTTACCATACATTTTCTGAAGGATGTGAAGTCTGAAACTCAAATGCCTGTCACTATTTATGGACTTCAATCCGAAGTGATTTGCCAGAAAAATCAAGACATTTTAGGAGGATCAGAGCAAACATGAGGCAAAAATCTGGACATTCTGTGAACATCTGTACAGTTGGGAGGTTGTGATCCTTGTTTGGCTTATCCCTATGTTACTGTATGCAATATATTAGGGCTAAAAACTACCATAAGAATGCAAGGCTAGGCTTCTTATGACCCTCACAGATCAATAGCTTAGTAAGTACCTCTGAACCTTTAACACACAGTGAGGTTGGTCATAAAAGAAACAACTGAAGATTGTGACCAAAGTTTATCCTTGGTTCACTCAGTCTTGCACTGATTTTTTTTTTCTTTTTTTTGGAAATGTCCCTTTGGAAGTCCACATGTTTGCTCAATCATTTAGCACCATTTATGAAAAAGTGGAGGATGCATAAACTCTTAACTAGTCTCCCATAGCAGTTGCTGTGGACTGCGAGACTGGTAGATGAACCACAGGATTTGGGGGAGTTGGAGCTTTCTTCAGTACAGCTGTGGAATCTCTGGTTTCTGGCCTTTGTGGATACAAGTGTCACTGAGTTGGGGCTTTCCTAAGCTGCATTGATGGCTACTCTAAGCATATTCACTACTGCCAGTTTACAAACCAGGAAGATTGTGGGCTAGATCAAAAGGCATTTTGTGGCTGCTTTGGGCTGGAGGATTGGTGTCCCATTTCTCTGCCAAGTGCAGAAGTTTTCTGGTGAGCACTGGGCAGTTGATATTAGCTTGTGATGTTTGTATATGGAGCTTTTCTCCCTGGGCCTCCATTGAAAACGGGCTAATTTTCGGCCCAATGGACTTTCCCGGTTAACAAACTGCAAATAAATAAATAAGTACAAGTAACTGTGATTCTGTCTAACTAGTCCCCAGAGGCAGTTTGCCATCTGTTGTCCAAGCTGTAGCTATCTTCACTTTGATCCTGCTGCGGTGCATTTGTTAGGCCCCATAGATCCAGTTTAATGGAGTAGATTATAACTGGTAAACTCTATGATGTCCTTTCATGTCACTATTGCAGTATTCATAACCAAAGGGATTTTTTGCGTAGGATAGACCAATGTCTGGCCAGTATACCAAAGCCTTTAGTACTTACAGGTGCTGTATGTCACACATACACTCCCTGTACAAAGTGTAGGGCATAAAGGTGATGTATGGATGCTCACACTCAGAACAACTTTGCTGCCAGTCCAATTAACATCATTAAAGGTCGGTCTGATGTCCCTTCTGCTCTGTTGCTTACCAAGCAGCATTTCAGATAAGTGCCCTGTTGGGGTCCATTGGTATTTCTTCTTTTGTTTTTTTAATGTGCTTTTGGGTTCATCTCATCTAGAAGGGGAAAATGTCAGTGTGGTAGGCAGGTTCCCCATAAAAAACATTATGCCCAGTGTGTTTTCTGGCTGGGTTCTTGCCACGGCCATGTGGAATGTTCTCTCTGCCAGTGTTTTGTTCCTAAGTCCCTATGTAGTCATCTCTCCTCTTTATCTGTTTACCTTGAAAACCAACATCTTAAGCTGTTGGCTGAAGATGCTGTGATGGAGTCTTCCCATTCCAAGAATCAGTCGTGTGCAAAGAAAAAGTCCAAAAAACTTAGGTCTGATGCAGCTGCTGTCCATCTTCCCCCAAACATTTCTCCCAAGACTATTGAAAACCCGGAGGATTGTCTGTTGGTAGCCTTGGATTCTTCTGCCACAACCCAATTGAAGGTTGGCATAGATCTGACTTCCCACATGCCCTTGGAGGCTTTACAAATGTCTACTCCTAGTGTTGAGAGGAGACCACTGCTGACTATATCCGAGGGGCCAAGGGGGATTCAACAGGTCTTTGGGAGGAGATCCCTACTTTGCTTAATGAATGTTATCCGGGGTTTGACCCTCCAAGGGTGTTTTGTGTGGATGTCTCACAGAAGAAGACACAGAAAGCAAGGCATATTTCTCCTGTAGTTAAGGATCCCCGATGTGAATGGCATGATTTTACTCTGTAGTTATTTAATGGCTTTAAGGGGTGGCTGCTTTCCCCTCCCTGGTCTTTGCTTCACTGAAAAGACCCAGGGAACTAGACAGTTCAGATGAGGATCTAGATTCTGGGGAAGAGTCCATTTCTTATTCATCTCAAATCCCTTCCCCCTTGGACTGTGGTTCAGAAAAGAGGATTCTGTTAGTCCAGATTCCTATTTGGAGGAACTCTCCTTTGGGGATACTGTTGCCTGCATGAAGGATTTTTTTTTTAAATGGGATTGTTCTCAAATCTCTTACATTCAGAAAAGGTATTATGAGCTCCTCCATATGGAATCTCCTAAGCCGTCAGTTGCTCCCTTGTTCTGGCTGCCCTCCTGGATACCTTTTCAGCAGCTTATGTGGTCCATAATTCTCAGCCCCCTGCTCCCAAGAAACCTGATAAATTTTACAAGGTGCCTGATGAATATAAATTTCTTTATAAATGCCTTTTTGCTGATCCTTCTGTCTCTTCTGACAAACCCTCCAAGCTGTTGCCCTCTACCAAGTTACTTCCTTCAGATACCGATAGCAGAGTCATGGAGAGGCTGGGCAAAAAGGTTTATACTGCTGCCACTTTATCTTTTTCGGGCCATCAACTGCTAGACTCGTATGACCAGATATGTTTTGATCCTCCTTTCTCAGGTTTCCAAAGTGGTTTCTGAACTTTCTGACTCTGGGGGGAAAGCTTCTGCTCTTTCTCTGTTGGGTTTAACCTCTCAAGTTCTCACCATTCTATCAAATGCAATTGTTGTGCAGCTGATGCCTCCTCCCAGGGCTGCTGCCTTTGGTTCTGTTATGAGGCGTTACTCTTAGCTTCGTCTTTAGGATTTGCCTCATGACATTAAAGCCAAACTGTTTGATACCCCTTTTGATAAGTCTTTTTGGTGCTGCTTCTGCTGAACTTTGTTCAGGATAAGGGTATAGCCTTGCAGGAGTTGAAACATATCTTTGTTTCTCCTGTTCCTAAATTTCAGAGGAATTACCTCTGCAAATATGCTTTTGTTCACAGACGGTCTTCCCCTCCACCGAAGGGGAAAAAGGGGTTTAGATGTGTGCCTCTTGCTAACCCTGTTCAAACCCCTACCTTCAATAAACCTGATTTTCAAAATTAGCTGGGTTCCATTTGACAGTTTGTGTCCCCTTTCCCTCAACCAGGTTCCCTTATCCTTCCATATTTTGCTGTCTTTCCCAAACTGGTTAAAGAACACAACAGACTCTTAGGTTCTGTTCATTCTCTGTCGAGAGATATATCATGGTTGGAAATCCCTTCCTCCCTTTTTGGACATCCCTCAAACTCCTCAAGAACAACTTCCTCTTTTCCCAGACGTGCTCCCTTCTCTGTTGGTCCAGGGCACCATTGAAGCTGTGCCTTCTGCCCAGGTAAGGAGGAGTTTTTATTCCAGAATGTTTTTGGTTCCCAGAAATGAGGGCACTTGGTGGCGAATTCTGGAAGTTTCCCAGCTCAACACCTTTCTTAAGATTCCTTCCTTTCAAATGTCTCTTCAGACTATTTTTTCCCCTCTCTTCTACCCCAGGCCTTTCTGGTCTCTCTGTTTCTCAAGGATGTCTACTTTCATACCATCCTACCCCCATCCATCCACTTCCTTTTCAGGAAATTTTTATGTTTCCCGGTTTCTTCCTTGCATTTTCAGTTCTTTGCTTTGCCCTTTGGCAGCTCTACTGCCCAAAGGGTATTCACCAAATGCCTCACTCTTGTCATTGCCTTGAGGATCAGAGGAGTTTAAATCTTTCACTGTCTGGACAGTGTGCTCATTCAAGCTTCTTCCTTGATGCTTTGCTTCAGGATCTTTGGTTTAGTATTTCTCTGTTGCACAGTCTGAGATTCACCATAAACTTATAGAAATCATCTCTGATCCCTTCTCAGGATCTTATTTTCCTCTGTTGCAGGCTTCAGGTCATCCCCATCTCTGCCTGCCCCCAAGGCTTTGTCTCTTACTCCCTTTTCTAGTCTCCTCTTCCTCTGGCTTCAGTCACAGCCAGGGACTTTCTTGTGGTCCTCAGGTTCATGGCTTGCATCACTCCCATGCTTCTCGTCAGGCTGCACAAGAGAAAGCTACAGTGGTACCTCAAGTCAGTGTACCTCCAACATTGCCACCACTTGGACTTCCCAGTCCTCTTCCTTCCTTGTCTCAAGCTTCAGTGTTAGATTCATCAACTTACTCGCAACTTAGGGCTTCCTGTCCGGTCTCCAGTCCCAACTCAAGAGCTCTTTACAGATGCCTCAGACAGGGTACTGGGAGGGGGGCACCTTCAGCTCTCTCAAGGTCCAGGATCTCAAACTTCTTCAGAGGTCAGACCTCATCAGTATAAAGGAGATGAGGGCTCTGTTAGTAGCTCTTCAGGGTTTTCATTTCCTTTTTTTATTCTGGGCCCCTCAAAATTTTCACAGACAATACCACAGTGATGTGGTGCATCAGTGACCAAGGTGGTACAAGGTCCTTTCTTCTTTGCAGACTAGCTCTTCAAGTCTGGGATATAGCTGTCCAGTATCAAGTGACTCTCTTCAGGCTCTTTACATTCCCTTGGAGCCTAATCTAGTAACAGACTCTGAGCATGTCCATCGCACAATCTCACAAATGGATGCTTCACAGAGCTTTGTTCTTAGACATTGCTTGTTGGTGGGATATTCATCAGGTAGGTCTTTTTGTCTCCCCTCTGAACAGAGAACTTTCTCTATTCAGTTTGAGTCCCTTGTCCTCTAGCTTGGAAAGTGGATGCCCTGTCTATTCATTGGAAGGGATGTTTATGTATACCTTCCCTTCTCTTCCTCTGTGTTACCACGAGTCTTGAACAAGATCAGATAGGTCTCTCCCAAAAATCTTGCTAGTGACTCCCTTTTGGCTCAGACAGCAGTGGTTCCCCCTTCTTTCTCACTTGGCCAGGGGCAACCACCACAAGTTATCTCACTGAGTGGACTTTCTCATACAAAACAAGGGGTCTTTTATCCATCCTCACTTCTCCACTCTTCAGCAGATGCTGTGGGTAATAGGGTTTTAATCCCTTTAAGGTACCTCTTTTCTGAGGGCATGCTTTGGATCCTGCAGGAGGCCAGGAAGCCCGCTACTAGGAAATCATATTTCTGTAGATGGAAAAGATTTTCTGTCTGGTGGTTCTCACCATCAGGATCTGACTCAGTCTGTTGTAGAGGTTCTCTCTTATTTGTGTGATCTGCACCAAACTGGGTTGGCATATTCTTCAGTTAAATCTTAGCTGTCAGCAATTATTGCTCATCTGCCCTTGACTTCTCCTCTAGTTTGTAGATTTGAGCTCAAGCAATTTCTTAAAGGCGTCCTTTTATATCAGGCCTCCCAGGAAGCCTATTCTTCCTTCTTGAGATGCAAAAATTGACTCTGGCTCTGAGCTTGCTGCTTCAGCTGCCTTACAACATTGTACTTGGAAGACTGTTCTTTTTGCTCTCACTTCGGCCAGGAGGGTGTCTGAAAGTACAGTTGTGTAAAATCTTACCATAACGGTATATGTTCTTGCCTTCACTGTTGCAGTATTCTTAACAATATGGGGATTCCTTGCTGTGGAAACCTGCCATCTGGCCTGTTTCCAAAGACTTCTGAATTTAAAAGATATGCCAAACATAACCATATGCACCCTGAGGTAACGTAAGGCATAAAGGTGACATTCAGGCTTACCAAAAACAGAACTGATTGCCCCAGGAGGAACACCAGTCCAAAGGACCCAAGAGGTAACGTTTAAATCCAAGAAGCTTAAGAACTGGGAGGAGGGAGGGCGCGAACGCAGCAGTGAAAGCAAGGACATCTGCTGTTATGGTAAGATTTTACACAACTGTACTATGTCTTTACATTCACTGCTTCAGTATTCTTTACTATATGGGAGCGTGCCAAAGCTCAAGAAGAAACTAGGGAGGAGGGAAGGACAGAAGAATCCTCTAAAAATGAAGAACTGAACTAGCAAAATCAGCCCTAGTGGGTCTATATTAATAGTTCAAATGCACAATTGTCCGAACGCCGTAACATCGAACTGGGAAGTTCGAAATGTCAAAATAGTGAAGCCGCGGAACACTGAATTTTTCCCCAGGGAAAAAAATTTGGTCGGCCATTTCCGCAGCTTTGCTACTTCCTCCACTGTGGTGCGATCTCAGAGTTGGTATATTTAAGTAGGGGGGTGTGGGGCGCACAGCCCCCCACATTAGGAACAGTTTGAAGTGTACATGTGTGTTTTGGTTTTGTCCCGGAGCAGCAATTTTCTTTTTTCTCCTGGGAAAAAAAATGCTGTTCTGAGAGTTCGAAGTTATTACATTTCGAATTTCCGGGTTCGACATTTACGTAGTCGAACCTATTGCAGTTAGACTGTGATATAGACCCGCCCCAACTCTAGTGGTACTGTCTAACTTGTAGTGCTTGGTAAAGATATGCACAGAAGTCCAGGTAGCTGCTTCAAGAATAGAATTAGTATCTAAGCCTTAAAAAAAAACACCAGAAGTCACAGCTGTAGTAGAATGAGCCTTAACTGAAAAAGGAAGGATGTTGCCATGAGAAGTGCAGCAAAAGGACATAGCCTTAGAATTCAAGAAGAAATAGTCTGCTTGGATACAGCAAGTAGGACGAAAAGAAACAAACAACTGATCAGATTTTCCAGTAACCTTTGTCGTATGCAGCTCTCTCTTCACTGTCAGTTTGCAGAGAGCAGGGAAAAAGTAGGCAGATGAATAGACTGATTAAGAGATAGCTCATTAACCACCTTTGCCATAAAAAAAGGGTTGGTGCACAAGGACACACTGTCCTTATGAAAACATCAAAAAAGGAGGACAAAGCCATAACAGGCTATAACCCAGACACCCATCTGGCAGAAGTAAGCACTAACAAAAGAACAGTCTTCCAGGAACTGTGTTACAAAGAAGCTGAAGCAGGCTGAAAGGGAGTCTGAGTCAACTTCTCCAAAACAAAATTAAGATCCCAGGGTGGAGGAACAGGCTTCCTGGGAGGTCTGATAGTAAGGACACCTTTAAGAAATAGTTTCACCTCAAATCTAACAGCTAAAAGAAGGGAAAAAAGGCAGACAAGCAGAGATAGCGGATAGGTGGTGTGATGCCCATGCACTGATCCAGCAATCAAGGAACCTCAGTCCTTACCACTAGCACCTGTGAGGGGCATGCACATTGGGAAGGATAACATGTACACACAGAGTAAAGTACAATTTCCCTTAAGAGCACACAGAGATCACAGACAGTTTGGGGCTGGTTTCTCCCTTTCTCTCCAGATCCCCAATAAGACTCCCCACTGGCACAGCTATAGGGTACAGATCTCAGCCGAGTGGTCAAGCCAAAACCTCCAGCACCATTTCTGTCCAACCAGTGCTTCATGTCCCTGCCCAAGTAGCCGAAACACACACACACTTTGAGATATGAATTAATATACAAGCACACAGACACTCCTGGGGAGGGCTGGCACAGGTTCTCCAGCTATGCCCCCTCCTGCCCAAACTATAAGTTAGAAATCACTTCCACCAACCACTGCTTATCAGCTACTATAAGGCCCTTCCTAAAGTGTGACCAATTACATTGTGTGCTATTACTGTTATCCAAATAGTAAGTGTAACCCAGGGCTAAGGCTAATGGAGTGGCTTATACAGTATTATCAAATACATGCAAGTACTGTGGGAGCTTAAATTCTCTCTACACAAACAGCTACAGTTAAAAGGTTTAAAAATATTTAATAAGAAATAATAAAAAGACAAGGCAATACTCATCAATTCAACACAGTTCTAATAGCGAGTTCAGAAATCACAGGAAAATACTTTAAAACGATAACGTAGGATAGCCTGACATAAATATAGAAAACAGCAAGACTAATCTGGCTATATTCCTATCTGTCTCTATGAGAAACTATGTTCTAAATAACTTTACGTACAAGACAAAGTGCTGGTGAGTTGCCAGCTTCAGAACAAAATACGAAATGCTAAATCTCTCTGAGAAAGTCTTTTGATAATACCCATTACTGCTGAGTCATTTCAGATTATGTAATTCTTGACACTTCCACTTAAGTTTCCCAGGCTCACAGAACTTAAAATTTTAACATTTCTTTTTGTACTCTGCACCTGCCAGGAAACCACAGCAGTAAAATATACTTTACATGTAAAACCTATTAATTATCTCTGTCTTAGAACAATAGAAATAATTTTGTAGCTCAGACATCCTGTCTCATAGCTTGAGATCAAACAATCATAAAATGCTTTACTCATCAGCTTTCTTCCAGCAGGGTGCACTGTGGTTGCATTTTGAAGCTCAGAACATAACACAGTTTTCTTACATTTGTTACACAAGCCTGTGTCATATTAATATTTACAATGACATAGAATTATTTATAAAATGCTTTCTGGCTGGGCTGGCAGCCCCTCAGTTTTTCACATTTCGTCCCCCCCATGTGAACTTAAGCTAGTTTTTCAAGTGTCCCTTGAGAAACATTGCTTGAGAGAATTGAGTCTGAGTATACTTACCCTATTCCTCGTCTTATGATCCCATCTGCATTGGCATTGCTAATTCCACTGCGGTGCTGCACTGACATATATGCTTGCAACCCTAGGCTCCATCTTAGCAACTTGACATTTTGCTGGCTGGCTTGATGTAACAATGTTAGGGGATTGTGATCTTTAACTACAGTGAATTTCCTTCCATACAGATAAGGCTGAAGTTTCTGCAGTGCCCACACTATGGCTTGACATTCCTTTTCTACAGCTGCATAGCATTCCTCCCTGGGTTGGAGTCTATGACTGAGATAAACCACTGGGTGCTAGTCTCCCTCTGAAGAAATCTGGCTAAGTACAGCCCCCACCCCTGGTTCAAAGCATCCACCTGCACAAGAAATTCTTTGCTGTAATCTGGACTGGCTAACACAGGGGACCCTCTCAAAGCTTCTTTAAGCTTCTGGAATGACTGCTCACATGCTGGGGTCCACACTACCTTATCTGGCCTGTATTTTCCTTGTCAGGTCTGTGAAGGGAGCATCTATGGTACTATAACTGGGGATGAACTTTCTGTAGTACCCTGCTGTCCCTAAGAATGCCCTCACCTGCTCTGTGGTAACAGGTGCAGGCCGTGCCTGAATGGCTTCCACTTTGGCAGGTTCTGGCCTGATCTTACCACTCCCCTCTCCATGTCCCAAGTAGGAGACCTATGCCATACCCACCTATTTGCTAGGCTTAATGGTCAACCTTGCTCTCTGTAATCTTCCCAGCACCTCCCTGACGTGCTGAAGGTGCTCTTGCCAGGAGTGGCTGTAGATCGCAATATCATCTAGGTAAGCAAAGGCAAACCCTCCTGCTCCTGCTAGGATATGATCTACCAGCCTCTGGAAAGTCGCTGGGGAATTTTTCATCCCAAAAGCTATCTTTGTGAACTCATGCAAGCCAAAAGCAGTCACAAAGGCTGACCTCTCTCCAGCACTGGGAGTCAAGGGCACCTGTCAGTAACCCTTGGTAAGATCAGTGGTGGTAAGATACTTAGCCCCACCCAGCTGCTCTAGGGCTTTATCTGTCCTAGGCATGGGGTAAGCATCTGACTCTGTGTGACTATTTAATTTCTTGTAGTCCACACAGAACCTGGTGCTGCCATCCTTCTTTGGCACCAGCACCACTGGGGAGGCCCAGGGACTGTTGGACTCTTGAATTACCCCAAGTTCCAACATTTTCTGTATCTCCTTCCTCAGAGTCTGACTCTCTCAGCCCCCCTATAAGGGGCCTGCCTAATAGGCCTTTGGGGTCCTGTATCCACCTGGTACTGTACCAGGTGTGTGCACTGTGGTTTCCCAGTGAACATGTCCCCAAACTCCTGTAACACCGCTCGGATTTCTCAAACCTGGGTAAGAGATGGCTACTGGGACATTGCTACCCCTTCCACTGAGGTGTCAGTCCAAGCCTCACTGAGATCAGTCACCAGATCTCCCTTAGACTCCTGCTGAAATCCACTGCAAATACTCAGCACAAGGGCCTCCCTATCAAGGTAAGGTTTCATCCTGTTAACATGGTACAATTTGGCTCCTGCCTAGCAGTCCCATCATGTAGTTAACATCACTGACCTTCCTTACCACCTTGTAGGAACCCTCCCAGGCTGGCTGCAGCTTGTTGTGGCTGACAGGAATGAGAACCATAACCTGCTGCCCTACAGCCTACTCTCTAGCTTGAGCATTCCTGTCATACCAGACCTTTTTCTGCTGTTGGGCTTCTGGCAGGTTCTTCTGGGCCAAGCCCATGAGATCCCTGAGCCTTGTCTTGAGGTTTAGGACATAAGCCACAACAGACTCCTTGTGGGATTCACACTCACCCTTCCACTCATCTCGAATTAAGTGTAGAGGCCCCCTCACCTTATGTCCATACAACAACGCAAAGGGTGAAAAATCTGTGGATCCCTGGGGAAACCTCTCTGTAAGCAAATAGATGGGGCAAATATTTGTCCTAATCCCTCTTAAACTGGCCTGCAAATGCCTGTAGCATGGACTTGAGTGTAAAGTTTAACCTCTCAACAAGACCATTAGTCTGGGGATGGTAGGGGGTGGTCTTTAGGAGCTTCACCCCACAGTACTTCCACAGACAAGCCAGCAGGTCTGACATGAAATTGGCACCTTTGTCAGTCAGTATTTCTTTTGGCAAACCTACCCTGCTGAAAATCTCTAACAAAGCACTTGCCACCTTTTCTGCCTCAATGGAGGACAAAGCCACTGCCTCAGTGTATCTGGTAGCGTACTCTACTACTACTAGGATATACGTTTTCCCTGTGGAACTTGGGGTACTCAGAGGCCCCACAATATCTATAGCTACCCTCTGAAATGGCTCTTCAATCACAGGCAAAAGGCATCAAAGGAGCTTTCACCTTGTTTCCTGCCTTGCCTACCTTTTGGCACTGCTCACAGGTCCTGCAGTACACTGTTACATCTCTGGAAATCCCAGGCCAATAAAAATTCTGTATAATACGTCTCTTTGTGTGTTTTATGCTCATATGACCTGCAAAGGGAATATCATGGACTATGGCTAGAAGTGCCAGATGGTAGGCTCTAGGCACTACCAACTCCTGTATCCTCTCGCCTTCTAGCCCTCCATCATGGGTCTCTATATAGTAACGCTTTGTTCCAGTTTAGAGATTCCCCCTTCCCTTGAGAATCAGGTGCCTCACTAGCTACCTGCCTCAGGCCTTGTAATGTAAGGTCTGAGAGCTGAGCCTGTCTCAGCTCTCTCTCTCTCTGTAACCCTTCTCAGCTCCCCTTTCGCAGGAAGTCTGGTATGGGCCTGGGTACTACTACTCACCTTTGCCCTTGCAGTCACCCTGCCCAAGGGACCATCCGTACCAACAAGCAGTTGTGGCTCACCTTCAGTCTCACTGCTACAGTTTATCTCCCTTCCTGAAGTAGCCACCTCACCAGTCCTGGCTGCCGTTGTGCAGTCTGTCTGGGTCTCCCCCAGGCTACCACACCCACATGTTTGTCTCTAAACCTGACTGCGTGTAACTTCATGAGCACATGGTACTGCATTATCAAAATCATTCCCCATCAGGTCATCTGCAGGGATATCCTCAAACACACCTACTTGCTGGCTTCCTTTTCCACCGTCCCAGTCAAGGTGAACCCTAGCCAAAGGTATTTGGATTGGGGTCCCTCCTAAACCTCTGACTGGAGTAGACTGCCCAGGAAAGTAGTGTTCCTCTGTAATAATTTCAGGCTACAGAATGGTTATGTCAGAGGCTGTCTCTGTCTCTCAGCAATGGTCTCTTTGCCATTTGCTACGATAGGATATAACCTCTTGTGGTAGTTTGGTACTCTTGTTTTCTGAAGACAACCTACCGTTGGCATTTTGTCATTCCCACTTACTGACTCTCCCACCTTTTGTTCCCCACCTTGCCTCCGTGTATGTATATGTTACATGGCCCCACTGGTTGTATTTAAAACATTTAACCTTAGGTCCTGGACATGTACCTGGACTAGTGGCTTCCCCTGCTACTGGTAGTTTCTGTTGGGGCAGTCTTGGCTGCCCACCATGGGTTCCCTTAGATCCATGAGCAGTACTGGGAGTCCCTTTCCTGTGTAGGGATGCCCTGCTTGCTAGGTATAGGTCTCCTTTCTTCCCCAACTCATTTGCAGTAGAGGATTGTCTGTCAGCTAACCAGATTCTCATGCCCTCAGGCAAAGTGCTAAGGGCTTGTTCCCTCACCAGAAGGTCTGCCAGCCCTTCAGAAGTGGTGACCTGACATCCACTCACCCACCTATGAAAATAAGTGCTCAGTTCAGCAACATATTCACACACAATTTCATCTACCTTGCATTTATGCCCACAAAATCTTTTCTTATAAGCTTCAGGTGTTAACTTAAAAAACTCTAGCACACAATTCTTTCCAACATTATAGTTTAAAAAGTCATGCTCAGACAATTTGGGAAGTACATTTATAGCTTTACCATAGCGTAAAGGGGTCAGGAACCGTACCCAGAGCCTTTGGTCAACATCATACTGTCTACATACCCTCTCAAACATATAGGTTCATAGGTTGATACTAGGCTATCTGCCCGAGGGCATTTATAAGCCTAGCCAGAGTGTGTTTGGCTTTCGCAACCCTTTTAGATTAGTTGACTGTGCCTCTGAATAGTAGGTCACAGAAGGTAGCCCACTTAAGGTTAGTTTACTGTACCTCTGTCAAGCAGGGACACAGAAGAGATCCCAGGGGTAAACTTACGATCTCCCATCCACTCGTCAAGATTTCTCTTGAAGAGGGTCAATGAGGGGCTCTGCCTAACATGGATTGGGATTTTGTTCCAGAGTGAGGGGAGACTCTGGGATATGAATCTGTCCCTCCAGCATGTCCTATTTATTTCTGTGCTGAGGTTCAAGTCCCTGGAGCGTGTAGCTCTAAGGGATTTGGATTTCCCGAGGTGAAGCATGTCCATTAATTCTGGGTTGGACATGGCTTTATACGTCAGACACAGATCGCCTCTGAGTAGGCGGTATGCAACTGAGTAGAGCTGGAGTTTCTTTAGCCGAGCTGCATAGGGCATCTGTTTGAGCCTCTTGATCCTCTTGGTGAGGTACTTTTGGGGTCTTTCCAGTTGCTGCAGGTGTCGGGTAAGGTACATCCCAAATGGGGCATTGTACTCAATTATGGGCCTGATAAGTGATGAGTAGAGGGGCACAATGACTTCTCTTGATCTAGATGTGAATCCTTTCATGATAAGGTGGGCTATATAGAAGGTCTTTCTAACCACTTTGGCAATGTGATTGTCAAAGGAGAGATTGCTATCTACTTGGGTCCCCAAATCCCTAATTACTTCTTCCATACTTAATGGATTACCACCTATGTGGGTAATTTGTTTTTCCCAAAGGGGATGACTATGCACTTTTTGGCATTTAGCTTTAGGCCATGGCTCTGGCACCAGTTATCCGTCTCTGTGAGACCCTTTTGGAGGATGCTTGTGTCAGCCGGAGAGTCGATTACGGCACCCAGTTTGCAGTCATCTGCGAACTTGGTCAACCATAGTCCATCCGTGTTAGCCTGTACCTCTGAGAAATATATACCGAACAAGAGAGGTCCCAGGACTGAGCCTTGTGGGACGCCACTTGTAGCTCAGTTTAGAGTCTGACATGGCACCTGCTATTCTGACCATGTGGGTTCTATCCCTGAGCCAGTTTGCAACCCATCTTGTGACATAGGGGTTGATATTTAAGCTGGTGAGCTTATTTATGATACTCGAGTGGGGTATTGTGTCAAAGACTTTTGCGAGGTCCAGGTAGGCTGTGTGGACTACCTTCCCTTCATATATGGCTTTGGTAACTGTTTCAAAGAAGTCGACCAGGTTCAAAAGGCCAGATCTGCCCTTAACAAAGCCGAATTGGGTAGGATCCAGTGTCTGGAGGTTCCCAATGTCTTTATGATTTCCATGATGATACGCTCCATAGCTTTGCAGACCAGGCTAGTCAGGCTTATAGTTTCTGGGGTCTGTTGTGGCACCACCTTTGTGGAGTGGGACCACTGTTGCTGTACGCCATTCCTTGGGTACATATCCTGTAGTAAGGCTGAGATTGAACAGTGACTTTATATGAGGGTTTAGTTCTTCTTGGCACTCGTGTAAGACGCAGCCTGGGACACCATCTGGTCCCATTGATGCTGTGTTTTTTGATTTGGAGAGGGCAGCTCTCACCTGTGCATCTGTGATCTCAGGAAGGCTATACTCTGTTGGGATAGACATTTGCTCTTTTGGGGGGGGGGGGGAGTTTGCACTGAACCTTTCTGCCAGGATGTTGGCAATGCCTGTGGGTTCAGTGTATTTTTTGTCATTTTGCACTAACTCAGAGCATATCTGGGAGTTGCCTCCCAGGTCTCTGACATAACTAAAGAAGGCCTTGTGATTATCTTTAGTGTCTTGTGCAATTTTTCTTTCGAAGCTGGCCTTAGATGATTTTATGAGGGATCGTAGTTTCTTGCTAGTACTGATCAGAGATGCCTTCCCTTTTTGGGATTTTGCTCTATCATGTAGTAGCTTTCTCCTTCTGTTGTATAGCTTATTTATGGCTGGTGTCCACCAGACAGGTCTCCTGCCTTTGGAGGAGTGAGTCTTGGTTTTATTTGGGATAGTATGCTCCATGCATTCCTGTAGGTGTCCATAGAATGCTTTTGTAAAGGATTCTGCAGTTTGGGCCGTATTTTCCACTGACACGGGGGCTTTGAAGGATTCCACCTCGGTTTTGAGAAGTGTGAAGTTTGCTTTTGAGAAGTTCTTCACCGTGGTTTCCTTGGCTAGGGGTGGGGATGGAATATGGATGTCCAGTGAGATTAGTTTATGGTCTGATCTTACCAATGAGGGGTATACCTCTGGAGTGGAACATAGAGACCCCATGTTGGTGATGACCAGATCCAATATGTTTTCCCCTCTTGTGGGGAGTGGTGACCAGTTGTTCCATAGCATTTGAGTTTATAAATTCTAGGAGCTGTTGGGCGAGGGTGTTTGGGCTTGAGTAGTTTTCCCAATCAATGTTTGGGTAGTTGAAGTCACCCAATATAATGGTGTTTGGAGAGACCTTCATATTCTCCAGTGTTCTCAGGAAAGCCGAGTGAGGTTCCTGTGTTTGGAAGGGTGGTCTGTAGCAGGCTACAAACTGAAAGGCAGTTTTGCCCACTGTTAGTTGCATATGTATGGTCTCCGATGCTTCGTGCAGTGCCATTAACCTGGAGGTGTGGGTATCTTTGATAAATATGGATACTCCCCCTCCTTTTGTGGTTCGGTCCAAGTTTTGGGGCCGGAAAGCATGGTATGAAGTATAACCTGATAGTGTTGGGGTGCTCTCGAGAGCCTTGAACCAGGTTTCTTTTACTGCACAGATATCGATATTCTCCATACTGAGGAGAGTCTCGAGTGCGTGCATCTTGAGGTTTAGACTTCTGGAGTTGAGCAGCATTACCCTTAGTTTTTTTTTCCTTTGTGTTGTCTATGGAGGTGGGTTTGTCTTTTGAGCCTTGCCTAAAAAAGGCACTATGGAGGAGGCAAGAGCCTTTGCCAGTATTCAAAAACCCAGGGGTGACAGGTGCAAGCCGTCCCTAGCGAAGCAACATGGCTTGTCGAGCATGTCATCCCAGGCTGACAGACACTGGATCCCCTTTGAATGACACCAATAACTTAGCCAATTGTTAAAATTGATCATTTTGTCTTTATACTGTGGCATCATTCTTGGTGAGGGTAAGATGCTACTCAAGGTCAGGGTCATACCAGCCTGGGCTACATGATCAAAGAGCTCCTCTATGTCTTTTTTCATGTAGTCCAGGGAGGTACATCTCAGGTCATTCACACCAGCATGGACATTGACGGAAACATATTTGTACTTGCTTTGGAGTGACCTGAGTGCTTGTGTTATGTAGCGGATCCTGGCACCCGACAGGCAGCTTACAGTGACCTTCTCCTTGTTCAGTCTGGTGAGTGGGACGTCAGTGTGTCTGACAATAGAGTCACCTATTACAAGTGTATTAGGTGTATTGTTAGCCTTAAGGGCTGTGACTGTGTGGCACACTGACTTTGTGAGCTATGTGCTATGTGGGTATTGTTTCGTGGTAGGGGTTGCTTGGATGTCTGCTTTGGAGGTCTCTGCTGCTTAGGCAGATTTTTATTTAGAGCCTCCAAGTATGCTTTTGTGTGTTTGTGTTTGGTTTGCTGATGCGATAGGTCATACCTCTCAACCTGGAAACATCAAAAATCTGGACAAGACCCATGAAAAATAGGTACAAATTTGTACACTAATTAACGTAAAATTTGCATACATCAGTATGCGGCCCCGCCCACTCCAGTGGGATTCTGGGATACACACATTTACATGCAAAGTGAAGAACAGACAAACAAAATATGATCATGAAACACAAAATAAGAGAAATAGTATTTTATTTATATTAATTTTTGAACTTGTACAAATTTGCAAAACTAAAATACAATATTCTTTTTAGAAAAATAACACTGAACAAGAACAAGAACAATGCCAATCACAATGACATCATGTATAAAATAAAACCTAAACTAAACAAGTTCTCTTTATATAAATAAAAATAAAATTTACTCTGTCTTGTACTATATAGTACTAACTAACTAGTCTACTCTAGACTACTACTACTTACTTAGTTACTGGCAGCACTGCTAGCCTAGTAGTACTACTGGTACTAGTAGTAGTACTACTAAGTTCTAACTTCTAACTACACACACACCATTAAAACAAACAAATTCTAACAACAAATAGTGGTGCTGTGCTGTGGTGGCACTGTCTGGTGGGTGTGTGGTGTGGTGTGGTGGTGTGTAAAATTTTAATAAATCAAAATGAAATAAGAATAAGATCAACTTGTGTTGTGTATACAATACAACTTAAATAAATACAAAATGACAATTGAATGACAAGTGATGTTAACTAAGCTAAGTAAATACAAAGTTCTCGGTCACAGACAGTCCAGCTCACACACACAGACTTAAAATGAAATACAAATAGTAGCAGCAAGCAACTAAAATCAATTCAAAATAAATAACCCCCAGGCATCCACACAGTCATCACAGACTTAAAATGAAATAAAAATAGCAAGTTAATAGCAACCAAATTCAAAATAAATAAAATAACACACACTTAAATTAAATAAAAATAGCAACCAAATAAATAACCCCACACACAGTCACAGGCACATACTTAAAATGAAATAAATAGCAACCACCACATTAAAAATAAATTAACCACAGACTTAAAATGAAATAAAAATAGCAACCAAAATAACCAATCATTTTCTTTTTAAAATACTCAAGTCAAGTCAAGTCACATGTCACAGAGCAGAAGGAGGAAGCTTGGAAGCAATCCATGATCTGTGATGAGACAGTGAGACTATGTGAGTAATGTGACTCACTCACACAATCTTACAACATGATGGATTAATTTACTTCCTCTTGCTCTTCTTCACCTTCTGCACTGATGGTCTCAGAGCCTGGCTGTGGCCCTTCTGGGTCTGTTTGTGCTGCCTGGTGCTGGGTCTGGAGGGCATGTTCTCTATTGTATGCTAGAGTTGCCCTTTTTGCTGTTTGTAGAATGTGTGGTGGGACATCCACAGAAAAACAGTCACTGTCCTCATTCATTTTGATTGCTAGCAATGAGTTAAGTGTTTTAGCATGTAATGACTGCCTCAGCTCTGTTTTAACTTTCCGCACCATGCTGAATGCTCGCTCAGGTTCACTGTTCGAATGTGGCAAACAAAGCAGTGTTAAAATGAGATGCTTAAAAAGAGATATTCGTTTTGCTTCAGGGCTTTGTAGGACTGTTGACCAGTACCTGAGGAAACATTTATCTGTTTCAGATTTCTGGCTGTGCTGTTGCTGTGGCAGCTTGATGTTAACAACTTGGTATATACCAAGCTCAGTCTTAAGTTGAGAACGCTCTTCCCATGACTTGCAAAGTCCTACACGAGTTGCAATGTCCGTTATAACTTCAATGTCAAGATCTAATTTCATAGAAGGGTCCAATACACTGGCAATATTTTTCAGTATGGCATCACCAACAGGCAAATGTTTTTTTCATTTTCAGGAGGACTGCAACATAAAATGCTTTTACTTGTTTATAGAAGGAGTGCTCACTTACAGCACCAAATATGTCATCACTATTGTCATGCAGATCATTTTCAACATCAGATCCAACATGAAGGCGTTGCTGCTGCAAAATATTGTTATCATCCTCAAAAAAAGAATTGCTGGTAGTACTGATATTATCTAGAAATTGTACAGCAGCATGTGGCTTAAATAACCTGGTTGCATACACCTGAAGAAGATGTGTGATATCAACGTACACAGTTAAAAGTTGACTACTTCTGGCCTGCAATTGCACATTGAAGTTAAGGAGAGACTCCATAGCATACTTCAGGAAAAGGAATATCAGTTTTACCTGATGACTATTCAGCCATTCTGTTATCAGGTCTATTCTGTGTGACCGGGGCTCAAACGATTGGAAGTATGATAAAAGTGCAGGCCACAGGTCCAGTATTCGCTTTATAACTTTGTGAAGACTCAGCCAATGAGTGGGGGTATGTCGGATAAGTACAAGTGGCTCAATGTCAACAAACAATGCAAATTCGTTTAGCTTCTGTTGCCTCTGTGCACTATGTGAAAAGTGATTATAAATGTCGGATATTAACTCTTCTACATGTGATTTCATTGCTTTCAAACCTGATTTGATGCAAAGGTCTGCAATATGGCACAGGCAACCCATACTGAAGAGATCAGGATTGACAGTCTTTAATCGTGACAGTACAGAATTGTATTTACCAACCATGACTGCAGCATTATCTGAGGAGTATGCAGCCATATTATTTACTGGAATGCTGAATCTGTGAAGAGTTTCCATAAGGCAGTTGTATATCGCTTCACCTGTACCTACCACACAGTTGGGCATGTCTAAGAACCGAACAACATTTCTACCCTTTGCTTGGTCAAAAAATCCAACTAGAATCACAAGGAGTTTATTATCCCCCATATCAGTGCTCTGATCTAAATAAATGCAATAAGGCTGCTTCCGACAAACTGCTGCTGCATCTTCCTGATATTTTGGACCCAGGACATCACGTGTAATGCATGCAGACTTAGTCGCCCCACAGCTCACCATCTTCAACACTTCATGATCACCGTAGTGTTTTTTCATGTGTTTCAGCAGATGATCTGCAGCACTAAAGGGCAGGTTGTGCTCTACAAGTGTGAAAATGAAATCCACTTCAGCGCTTATTACTTTCTGAGCTATACTTGCCTGTCGGGCTTGGGTGGCAAACATATCTGTCACTTTCCTTCCAGATGCCTGCTTTGCATTTACCTTGTGCTTCTCTGTCTCCATGTGCCTGTGCAGATCATGGCGTCCTCCATGGCCAATACTAATGTTGCAGTGACACACTTTGCAGAATGCATACCCTTGCCCAACCTTGCTCTCACTTAGCCAATCAAATGACATCTTCCAAGCTGCTTGGAATGAAGACAGTCTTCTTTTTTTATCAACATGACCTGTTAAATAAGCACAAAAAACTCCTATAAGTAAGCATGAAGATGACGACATTATCTCACATATTTTACTGCTACTACTACTAGTAAAGAAATATGACAGAGAGAGACTGAGAAAACGCCCAATACCTTTTCCATCTTTAGGTGTCTCTGCTTCTGGTTGCTCATGGGTGATGATGATTACTGGGTCCTCCTCACTTGCACTGCTTGTGGATGGTACTGCTACTGGTACAGCTTGAAATGAAGATGACATTCTTTTTTCCTGGACCTGAGTCACCACCTGACCTACTTGTAAAATGAAAAAAAAAACTACTTAACCTCCCCAAGTATGACAGAAATTATGCTGAAAGTAAACCACATTATATAACACAGAGATATTTTTATTTATTTTACATTTACTGACCGGGTCCGAGATTGTCCACAGTCCGACTAAGCTGGAAATCAAATCACCCATTTTCAGCGTAGCTGAGGACCGCCGGGAGAAAAGCTCCACATTCCATAAACATTACAATAACATTAACCATTTAAAGAAATAGAAAATATTTACATTATAGATCAATAAACATAGCTGTGTAAATAAATAATCATGGTAATTACTGTTTTATGAGTAAAGGAGAGGGAATAGAGGAATATTTTTAATAGAAGTATTAGAAGGTAACTAACTGTTCATGATAAAAAGAAAGGACATGCCATGCCAGCTAGCTAGCTACAACTCAAGTGAGGTTTGAGGTATTAGAAGAAGGCTTGGATATTACTGAGAAGAGAACAGGTCTTACCTTTTTCACCTTCAGCCATCTCTGCATGCCCAAGTTGACCCTTGGACTCCTTAATGGGGGTCACACTGGTTCTGGGGGTCTTTTTGCTACTTGAGCCAAGTTGGGCTACAGGTGCAGCAGCTGCATCAGAACTACTGTCTTGTGAAGTCCTGTAAAATCCAAACATGCCATCATGCAGCAATCAGTCAGTGTAAGACAAACAAACATGAAACAGTTTAGGTTTAGGTGAGTCAGCTCAGCTGGCATGGGACTGGAGGTAGGGTGATTAAGAAAAATGATGCTTTGGGCATGCCATCTATACCTCTCAACTGTACAGATTTTCACAGAATGTGCAGATTTTTTGCCATATGTTTTGCTCCTTGGTTTTTGACCCTCATAAAATGTGTGGTTTTTGCTGGCAAATGACTAAAGGTTGGATTGGAGTCACTAAATAATCACATTCATTTGAGTTACAGACTTCATATCATTTGGAAAATGCATGCTGTTGCTGCAGTGCTAAAACAAAACCCTGTCATTCTAGCAACGTTCCAAGCTTATAAAAGCAATATGTCATGGTGGTGGAAGTGTGGGACACAATTACACAGAAACCTGACTTAGGCTTACACAGAAGCACAGATATGCATACAAACACAGCAAACATGTACCATATTCATCATCACCATTCACCAGCTGTTCTACTTTAACTATAATGTGTTATATCTACAGTACAGACTCTGTACACACTGCAGAAACTGGCCCATGTGAAAGTGTTAGTGTAAGTACTTTGTAAAAAGCAGAACACAGTTACTCAACAGTGTGCACAGATTGAATCCAAAATTAACCCGAAACTGTGAATTATGTGCATTAATTTCTGAATACATATTGTAGACTACAGCCGGCTGCAGCAGCAGCACACATTCAGGACAACCTACCCAGTTAGCAAAACAGAACACAGAAAGTAGCTAGTGAATGTCTGACTGACTGACTGCTGCTTTTCAGATCTGTAGCAAACATGCACAAATGTGTATAATATATAACAACATGTGATGTTCCCCAAGAGGCTTGTGTTGGCAAAGCTGAAGAACACATCTGTAAAAAAGCCTCTTCCCAGTTTGCTCCCATATGCTGGCTGGCCAGGCCTATATGGGAATGGGATCTGTACTGGTGGTGCCCTTCATGATGACAGGTATTATTAATACTTGACCTGCCTGCATTATAATTTTTTGTTTATAAATACAGAAAATGTCCAAGTCTGTAACATTTTACTTAGGAGAACATACACAACTAATGTTATTTAGGTTTGCATAGACTAGAGTATAAAAAATCCTTAATACCATTAAGTTTGCTGTGAAATAATAAAAACAATAAAAATATTTAAATCCCACAGGGCCACAGGATAGGATCCATCCATCCATGAATTAATGGCAGGTCTTTGTCCCGACTCCCGTCCTCATTTCTGTCTCAAAATGCAAATACATGTCACATCTCACATTGCATTTTATCAAAATTATTCACAGGCTCAGCACAGCAGCTACAAAACACCCTTACGCAGCAGAACAGGTAACAGTGACAAAAGGGAGGTCTGGTGACACTACTACACGATGGACCAGGAGGAGAGGGACCACTATGCATTTATCCAGACCATTCCACTCCACAAACAAGAATCAATATTCTGTTTATTAGGACACAAGAGTGTTTCTTGGCAAATAAACTGCTTGTTTACATGAAGCATGTCTGCAGAAAAAGTGATGTGTACAATTTGCCACTTTCCATATATATAACTGTAGTACTGTACTATTATATATTACTGCAAAGTGCAATTGTGTAATAATCCCATTCCCATTTACAAAATGTCACTGTCTGGCAACTTGCAAGACAAATGCATATGCAGCATATCATATTGTATAATACCACACACACTGCACAGCACAGTACAGTGCACACACTTACTTGTCCTGCTTTGTTGTTCTGCTGATTTATAAATCCTATTTTTTCTTAACACAGTAAACAAGTACAAGTTGTGTTTTATGGTTTCAGGAGACTACAGTCTGTTCTACATACTGCCCACAATGGCTGCTATTAATACACGAGTAAGCAAAATAAAGAGTAAGCACAGTAGCACACCCACACCCACCTCCAGCTCCACTATGAATAAAATTGAACAAGACTTGTTATTGTTCATGCTTTTATCTCATTGTCAGGCACAGGGGGGCCGGGGCGGGGGGCACTTGAAAGATTTCTTCAAGCAAGACATCTTAAATATTAATTTCCCTTACAGTAGAATAGGCATAATAAAATCAAATAAAAACAGCTTTAGTTAGCATTAGCACATCATCAATGACATTACCATAGCAACCAGCAGCAATAAATGCATAAAAAACTCCAGAGTAACAGAGTGTGGCGTGCGCGTGCACCTTTTTAAAATCGCTTCGACAATCAACATTAACATACATGCTCAATTGCTCATTCACATTCAATTAGCTTAGTCAAGTGTCACTTTCTCAAATCTCAATGCAAGTCTAGCATAACATGATATGATACATAATAAACATGATGATCTAATCTTAAATCTAAACACAAAACACTTAAATAGTAAGTAAGGAGCTCTCCAAATTAATTACAAAAGACAGAATTAATGGTTCAGCAAATCTGTTAAAAATATAATTCTTTGACTTATGACCATCTCCCCCTGATTATATGAAGCTTCAGATACATAACACCAACCAGCCAGAAAATACAAAGCAATAAATGCATAGGTGGATTAGGTGTGTGTGTATGTGTCTAGTCTGTGAGACTATGAACTATGATGATGAATAAGTCTATGGCCTATGCTCAAATAAAGAACTGTAAGCAACACATAAAAGACAATGTAAATAGGTGAGGTGGGAGGATAGGCTAGCTGGTTTGGTTTATATCTGCTGCTCCTTTTTAGGTGCAATAAATGTTTTTTCCCCTGATATTACTATTGCCTTGAATTGTATGTAATGTAATTGCCTGTATATAACTCATTCATGTTTTACTGTTTTATAGTGTAGCTAAGCAGGAGGCATCTAAACAAATACACAAATAAATGAATAAATAAACAAGAAGGAATTTATAATCCAGTTTGCAGCACAGATTACAGAAAAAGCCTATAACATGCATTCAAAAACCAAACCATGGACAGTCACATCATGCTTAGTTCGGTTTCTAAGCAGTAGCAGCACATTGTCTGGTCAGATAATCATACGAACGACAGACGAAACAATGAAACTTGTTTTGTTTAGGCAGCAGCTTCATAATCATATCCACTTCCAGCGGTTACATCATGTGTGTAAACAAAAACAAAACCTCTACAGCCACAGCCAGTCAGCCACACAATATATCCATCTACCCCTAGTCCCTCTCCTATTCCTGACTCCTAAGTTCAGTTCATTGATTCATACCTCTATACATATTTTCACAGAATGTCCAGACTTTTTACTGATATTTTTGGTCTCACTCTGTTCCTCATAAAATTTGTGGTTTTCTGGCAGAATTACTGAAGATGGAAAGTCAGTATTCAGTCAATAAATAATACTAAACAATGACAGACATTGGAGTTTCAGACTTTATATCCTTCAGAAAAACATAATAGTGTAAATCCTGTTATTCTACTAACTTTCTAAGTTTATAGGAGCAATATTTAAATTATGTACTTATTTTTTGCCCTTCTTTGTCCTGTGACTAGTGACTCCCATCATCCCATTTTTTCTGGCTAACCCAACCCATCAGTGCTGCTCTCTGCTGCAGGCTGCAACTATATCCCTTCCAACTCCAAGTTCCCCCCTACTTCAAG
This sequence comes from Protopterus annectens, assembly GCF_019279795.1. Lineage (NCBI taxonomy): Eukaryota > Metazoa > Chordata > Ceratodontiformes > Protopteridae > Protopterus > Protopterus annectens. The sequence goes on from NC_056741.1 coordinate 1,107,577,780, forward strand.
CTCCCACAGTCCCACACTCCATCTGTGTCAGTGTCACTGTCATCCATGATCTGACTAATCATCATCATCATCACCATCACATCTACTTTAGTTTACTTTGCACTGTCTCTCCAGACTCCAGCACAACAGCAGCAATTCTCTGAACTGAAGAGATATGTAATATAACAACATAACTTCAAATTCAATCTCATTCAGTTCCTACTTCCTAAATCCTTCTGAGGTATAAAACAAACATATCAGAATCAGACTGACACAGACTAGACTAAGTCTACTCTACTACTAACTTCATACTTCACTGAGTTAGTTTAGTTGTTATGATGACTGAAAACTACTCCAAAAAAAAAAAAAAAAAAAACAACAACACACATACAATATTTTATTTCTTATCTTTTTTTCCTTACCTGTTGTTGCTGGAGGAGCCAAGGGAAGAAGCAGCAGCTGCAGCAGAAGAAATAAATTTTTTCATGATGACGAGATTGACTTGGATGAGAGATGAAGAAAGAAAGATGTTGAATGAAGAATGATGATGATGATGATGATGATGATGACTAGAAGACTCTGTCCGACTCAGTTTCTGACTTGGACCGGGTCGCACTGTCACAGATACCAGGAAATTGGAATCCTACAGTAAACCAACCAGGAAGAGTAAGACCAGCAGGAAATTCAGGAATCCAGGATAATTAACTTACCCTCCCTCACCCACCACCACCGTCCAGTGACCACACTAACACAACTTCAATAGCCAAAAATGCCATATTATATATTAGTATAGTAAGTATTAATAATAAATTACTAATATGGGTATGCTCATGCTGCAGTTTGCTGCTGTTGACTGTACTTGTAATTAAGCCAAGTTAAGCAAACAAACAAAAAAAAATTATTTTAAATAAAATTAAAAAAAAAAACACGACTCTGTAAGTCGTGTCGTAACTCTGTAATTCTCAGATTCTCTCTGCTTAGCTAGCCTGCCCTAAAAACTGTTAGCTGCATTCACCCGCGCACCTGCTTGAAATCTCTAGTGCTGCTGGACTGTCGAACTTCGAAGTCTGTCACTGGTGCGCTTGTTCAATCAGTCAAATACTTTAGCCAGCCCCAGGCTTCTCTTTTCTACAGTTAGCTTCCGTGTTGTTCTTCTGTATTTGTCTGTGAAGTCTTGCCAGACCGCCTCTGCCTCTTTATAGGGCTACAGAGGCATGATCAGCACGTGCACTGCTGCTGGGGCTGGTCTGCTGCTGCTAAAATGTAAACAAAGTAGTAAATTACATTTTTACTTCCTTATTTACATTTTAGCATTCACTGTGTGGTGGTGTTGTACGTGGGGCTCGTGTGAGTCGTGACTACTTTGTTGTTGTTGACTTGTCTCCTCTTCTTCACTCAAGCAAGAAGGCAGCCGCGCAGATACTATTATGATGACAGAGTCACAGAGTCAACTTAGAAGATAAAAGGAAAATCAAGAAAAGAATTAACACCTATGCTATGCGACCTCAGGGGGCTCCTCTACACGCACCGTGCACACACTCTGTGTACCTGGCAGCCAGTCTGCAACCTGCTGTGCTGTAAGTTGTAATAATTGTAAATGTTTAACTACACAACGAGTCACTCAGAGACAGAGTGTGGAGGAATTGTGTGGATTTATCAGTAAATTGATCAGTGTTTGTAACTGTGCAAGTTATTTATTTTACCTTGCTTTGTAAATGTGTGTAACCTGCCCAGATAGGCACCACCAGACCAGGCAGGCTGCACACTGCAGGCACGCACATCCCACATGTCAGCCATCCATTGCCTATAATCCTAATGCCTCGGTCGGCTCCCCCCTTGACCGTTACCATTACTAGTACGGGCATGTACAGCAGCACATCACTTACCAGTCTCTCACACAGACACACAGTGACTTGCTTGTTAGTTTCTTTCTGCAATTTGCAGGGTTTTTATTTATTTTGCAAATTGCAAGCAATTTTTGAAGTCCTCTCTCTCATCCTCCGCTCCTGTCCAACTAAGTGAGTCCCGTGAGTCAGTGTCCCCCTGTCCAGGCTGTCCTTTTGACCCCCTGTCTAGCGTGTGTGTATTATTTGGATAATTGGATTGGATTTGGGTTTCGGTTGGAATGGAACTTGGGACGGACAGGTATTGGCGGTGCCGTGCCGGACCGCTGGCGCTGCATGATCCACATCACATGTCACTGACTCTGTGACTGACTATTTTCTTGTGCAAGGGGCAAGGCAGCCGCAGCTCACATACATAGATAGGGCACACACACGCACCCACCCACGAGTACAATAATGAAATGGTTGCCGCTTTCATTTTCTTCTTTTAAAAATACTATTTGTTTCTCTCTTACAGCAGGCTGTAAAAGGGTAAATAGACAGAGGGACTCTGAGGGAGCGAGAGAGGGAGGGAGACTCTCAGGGAGACCTTTTCTAGCAAGCGACGGAATTTCCTTCAATTTGCTAAATCTAAGTGGCAGATATTTGCTGCTCTGGCGAACTACATGATTATCTTCAAACTACGCTACCTGTAACCTAATACAATTTCCTAAATTCCTATGTGAATTTTAAGTTAATATCACCGTGACCGACGACCGTATCTATTCTAATCTTATCTTATTGGAATTTGGAAAACAGAGAGACATGCACGGGGTGCCGGGGGAGTCATCGGTCGGGGAATTCACTCGGGCCGGGGTCTTCTGTCTGTCACTGACTGTCAGTGTAGTGTAGTACTAGTGTCGCTACTAACTTAGTTAAAGTAGAGTTGGGGCGGGCACCGGGCACTCATATAAATAAATTACACATTTTTGATTTGTTTGTGAAGGTGTTAGTACTAGTGTGGTGTGTACCGTGTACCTACTACTAAGTTAAAGTAGAGTTGGGGCGGGCGCCGGGCAGTGCGGGCACTCATATAAATAAATTACACATTTTTTAATTTTGTGTGATTTGTGAAGGTGTTGTTACTGGTTACTACTGTTGTTTGTTGTTGTGTGATGTGAGTACTGTACGATGATAGCAATAGCAACATTCACACAGGCTAGCAAGCACAGCAGCCTTACTTACTTCCTTATTCCTCACTCTGAAGTCTGAATCTGAAACCCGACAGGCTGGCAGCCTGCTGACATGACTGACGTCACTGCGCACACCCCCTGCGCGATGACGTCAGACTAAAAAAAAAACGGCAAATAAAGAAATAAAATAAAAAAACCTGGAAAGTCGGAAATTAAGGTTGCCACTCTGGAATCGTGGCACCCCTTTATTTTAACCCCAAAACTCGGTAAAAACCGAGAAATTCGGGACGGTTGGGAGGTCTGCGATAGGTCTGTGAGACTGGATTTGTGGTGTGTGTGGTTACCTTCTCCTCCTGACAGGCTGTGCCATTACTGGGTTGAGAGAGCTAAGCCTCCAGTTTGGCTATATAGTTGCATCTCTCACATATATTTGAGCTTGTTGGGAGGAGGAGAGGGTGGTCTGTATACATAAGGCAGTTGTAACATTGCCTCAAGATTCCCAGATTCACCAGCTGGACTGAAGAGTAAACCCGAAACTGACCTTTGGACATGCCTGAATAATATAGGGAACTACTTATTGACTGATTAGAAAGAACCAATAGAGAATAGAGAGCAAGTGCTTAAAAGGAGTATAAGAGGATGTAGTGCTTAAGTTTATTAGTGTTTACCTATGAGATTACTTGTAGAAGCAAGTGCAGGGCTTTAGAATGAAAATAGAGTGCTTATTTTGAGATTTTAGAGCAGTTCTAAGGGAAAAAGTGAAGAGCAGACTTTGTGGAGCCGGGAATACTTTAAACCTGTTTACTGCCAATTTCTTGCTCTGTGCGCAAGACCACGCAAAAACAGAGTTGCAGGGTTTTAAGAGAAGAGAGATCAGGGAGTTTGGAATTGACCCAAAATGGCCAATAAAACTACAGCTTCTAGGTAGTAACCACTCCTACAGGGACAGGCAGGCTGCTCAGTGTTAACCACTGCCACTGGTGAACACAGAGACTTCCCTTTAGCCCAAGCAAGCACTGGCCTCCAAGAAGCTTACATACCGTTCAGAACAGCAAATCTGTAACTGAACTTTCTTAAATTTCATAAAGGTAACTGAACTTTCTTAAATTTCAGAAAGTGGGAAAAAAGCAAGATTTTTTTTTTTTTTTTTTTTTTTTTTTAGTTTAAAGGTAGCAGAGATACACAAGTAGCAAAATAAGTCAGAACAGTGCAATAAATGACCCCACACTTGAGTGCTAGGCCAGAGTCAGGTACAAATGCAATTTTAAGAAAACTAATTTTAAATTAAGTGCAACACAGGAAATGCAGTAAACAGGCTCTAGATGTGTTCTAAATACTGTTTCTAATACAGATATCAACTTTAGCAAGCCAGAAAGTGCCGAAAAATAGGTGGCATAGCAGTAATTTTAAACAAAAAATCAGAAGAAAATACTTAAAATCTCAAAAGTGGCTTATTTCTTCTCTCAGCGTTATTTCCCCTTGGTATGTGCTTCAGCAGCAACTATCAAGCCTGGAAAGACGCCAAAACCACGAGGCAGCAGGGTTTTAAGAGAGAGAGATCAAGGAGTTTGGAACTGACCCAAAATGGCCACTAAAACTACAGCTTCTAGGTAGTAACCACTCCTACAGGGACAGGTAGGCTGCTCAATGTTAACCACTGCCACTGGTGAACACAGAGACTTCCCTTTAGCCCAAGCAAGCACTGGCCTCCAAGAAACTTACAAACAGTTCAGAACAGCGAATCTGTAATTGAACTTTCTTAAATTTCAGAAAGTGGGAAAAAAGCAAGATTTTTTTTGTTTTAGTTTAAAGGTAGCAGAGATGGATTGAAACCATCAAAATTATTCCCCTCTGTAAACCGTGGAAGAAATTTACTGACATTTGTTGCTTCTGGGATTTGGTTACTCCCTTCCCCTTTACCTCCATGACTCTGGTGAAGGGTCACCATCTCCTTTTCATGTTGCCTCTGCCTCTCCTCCTTTGCTTCCAGGTGTAGCAGTTTCTCATTCTCCTCAGCCTGCAGACATTGCAGTTTCTCATTTTCCTCACTCTCTAGATGCCTCAGTCTATCTGCTGCTTCTGTTTCCAAATACTTGGCCTCCAACTCAAGTCTCTTTAGCTCCAGATGGATTTTGAAGTCCTCTGTAGAAAGGTTGAGCTGTCCCTTCTCTTGAGTGTTGTACATCTTTACTGCCAGTCTGATCGTTGTCCTGGTTGCTATTTTCTGATGCAGCTGTGACCAAAGCTGCAATCAATCTGCTTTAGTCAAGTTTCCGTGCACCAGTCCTTTAGGCTGGCACATCTCAGCCAGCTGGTTCCTTGTCAGCTTACCATATTCCTCTCCTGACATGCTTGCATGCTCTCCCTGACTAAGCTAACAAAATAAATAAAACAATTGTGATCTGAACTCTGAATGTGCACGGCATGGCTGATTTAGAGTGCAAAAATACCTTCAGTGATCACTGTACACAAGCTACAGGAATTCACTATCTACACCACTACAAGTCAGTTAATATGTGATGTGGCTAACTCACCATTATCAACCAATTAATATTTGATGTGGATGTCCCACCACTGCCAAACAGTTAATATGTGACGCCTGTGTACTGGCCCAGTAATCAAGGAGCAGAAGTCCTCACCACTAGCGCACCAGTGAGGGGCGTGCACATTGGGTAGGATAACAAGTACACACACAGTAAAGTAGAATTTCCCTTAAGAGCACACAGAGGTCACAGTCAGTCTGGGGCTGGTTTCTCCCTTTCTCTCCGGATCCCCAGTAAGACTTCCCGCTAGCACAGCTATAGGGTGCAGATCTCAGCTGAGTGGTCAAGCCAAAACTTCCAGCACACCCTGTCCAACCAGTGCTTCTTGTCTCTGCCCAAATAGCTGAAAAACATGCACACACACACACACACACACACACACACACACACACACACACACACACACACACACACACACACACACACACTTTGAGATATGAATTATTTACAAACACACAGACACTCCTGAGGAAGGCTGGCACAGGTTCTTCAGCTGTGCCCCCTCCTGCCCAGACTGTAAGGTAGAAATCACTTCCACCAACCACTACTTATCAGCTACTATAAGGCCCTTCCCAAAGGGTGACTACTTCCATTGTGTGCTATTACTGTTACCCAAGTAGTAAGTGTAACTCGGGGCTAAGGCTATTGGAGTGGCTTATAGAGTATCACCAAATATATGCAGGTGCTCTGAGAGCTTAAATTATCTCTACACAAAACAGCCACAGTTGAAAGGTTTAAAAATATTTAATAGTAAATAATAGAAGCGCGAGACAATACCCATCAATTCAACACAGTGCTAATAGAGAGTTCAGAGATCACAGGAAAATACTTTAAAACAATATTGTAGAATAGTCTGACACAAATATAGAAAACAGCTAGACTAATCTGGCTATATACCTATATGTCTCTAAGAGAAACTATATTCTAAACAACTTTACTTACAAGGCCAAGTGCTGATGAGTTGTCAGCTTCAGAACAAAATACAACATGCTAAATATTTCTCTCAGAAGGTCTTAAGTTGATAATACCCATTACTGCTGAGTCATTTCAGATTACATAATTCTTGACACTTCTAGTTAAGTTTTCCAGGCTCACAGAACTTAAAATGTTAACATTTCTTTTTGTAATCTGCACCTGCCAGGAAGCCACAGCAATCAAAGACACTTTACATGTAAAACCTAGTCATTTTCTCTGGCTTAGAACAATAGAAAGAATTTCGTAGCCCAGACAGCCTGTCTCCCAGCTCGAAATCAAACAGTCTTAAAATGCTTTCATCAGCTTTCTTCCAGCAGGGTGCATGTGGTTACATTTTTGAAGCTCAGAACGTAACACAGTTTTCTTATATTTGTTACACAAGCCTGTGAATCATATTAATATTTACAATGACATAGAATTATTTATAAAATTCTATCTGGCTGGGCTGGCAGCCCTTCAGTTTTTCACAGGTGGGGCTTAAAAGAAGATTAGGGCAAAGTAGCATTGAGCAGCTCACACAAATAAGAGAGAACCAAAGGAGCATTCACAGTAATTGGGTCCAGGTTATGAGAGAGACACCAAAAGGAAAATCTCTTCCTTTTAGTTAAGTACGATTTCCTGGTCATAGGTTTCTTGGCCTCCTGCAGGATTTGCAGCACATCCTCAGACAAAAGGTGTCAATAAGGAATCAAAATCCTATCACCCACAATGTCAGGTGAAGCATTTATATGTGGGGGATGGATAAGAGATCCCTTGTTTTGTGTGATTAGATCCACCCTGTGAAGTAACTTGTGGTGAGTGTCCCTGGCTAGATGCAGAAGAAGAGGGAACCAGTGCTGTCACAGCCAAAAGGGAGTCGCCAACAATATTTTGGGAGGATCCTGTTGAATTTTGAACAGGACATTCGGAATGAGAGGAAGGGGAGGGAATGCATAAAGAAACTTCCCCTTCCAAGAAAATGAGAAGGTGTCCACCTTCCATACCAGAGGACCTGGGACTCATCTTGGGTAGGAGTCTATCAGCATGGCACATCTTGGCTTGGCAATATTTGCCCACTCTTCCTTGAAAAAGTGCTCCAAATCTGTCAAATTGCGAGGGCATCACTTGTGGACAGCCCTTTTTAGATCATCCCACAGATTTTCTATTGGATTTAGGTTTGGGCTCTGGCTGAGGTATTACAAAACTTAAATTTTCTTCTGGTGAAGCCATTCTTTTGTTGATCTGGATGTGTACTTGGGGTCATTGTCATGTTGAAAGGTGAAATTCCTCTTCATCTTCATCTTTCGAGCAGATGTCTGAAGGTTTTGGGCCAGAAGTGACCAGTATTTGGAACTGTTCATAATTCCCCTTCACATTGACTAAAGCCCCAGTTCCAGCTGAAGAAAAGCAGCCCCAAAGCATGATACTGCCACCACCATGCTTCACAGTGGGGATGGTGTTCTTTTGGTGATGCGAAGTGGTGTTTTTGTGCCAAACATACCTTTTGGAATTGTGGCCAGAAAGTTCAACCTTGGTCTCATCAGACTATAACACATTTTCCCACATGCTTTTGGGAGACTTGATATATTGTTTTGCAAATTTTGGCTGGGCCTGGATGTTTTTTTGTGTAAGAAAAGGCTTCCGTCTTGCAACTCTACCCCATAGTCCAGACATATGGAGAATGTGGGAGATTGTTGTCACATGTAGTACACAACCAGTACTTGCCAAAAATTCCTGCAACTCCTTCAGTGTTGCTGTAGGTCTCTTGGCAGCCTCCCTGATTAGTTTTCGTCTGGTCTTTTAATCAATTTTGGTGGGATGTCCAGTCCATCGCAATGTCACTGTTGTCCCATATTTTCTTCACTGTATTCCATGGTATATCCAATGCTGTGGATATTTTTTGTACCCTTCTCCTCCTGACCAATACCTTTCAACAATGAGATCCCTTTGATGCTTTGTAAGCTGTCTGGGAACCATAGCTTTTGCTGTAGCAGGCAACTGAGTAAATGTTAGGAAAATCCTACTAGGACAGCTGAACTTTAGTCTCTTTAATTGGTGACAGGTGTGTACCTATGAATACTGAATGTTTTAATCAAATCAAAAGGTGCTTCAACAAAGTATTAGTTTAAGGGTGTGCACACTTAGGCAACCAACTTATTGTATGTTTTTTAGTTTTTATATTTTTTCCTCTAACAGATTTGTTTGTTTTTCAATTGAATTGTACAGGTTATTGGTCACATTAAAGGTGGGGAAAGTTTTGAAATGATTTATTGTGGTCTCATTTTTTTTTATATCACAAAAACCTGGCATTTTAACAGAGGAGTGTACACTTTTTATATCCACTGTATCTATAGCTACATATAAATGGTTTGCAACCTAATCAAGGTAATGCTTGTGGTCTCGCAACTATTCTGCTGTGCTCAGAGTAGAATTGATGATTTACATGACAGAAACTTGTTTATAGGTTCATAGGTTGGTACTAGGCTATTGGCCTTAGGGACCTATACAAGCCTAGCAATAACAATTCCCTGGATATTTCTTCCCACAATATTTACTTCTCTGGACCCCTGTCTAGCAGGGCGACTGACATGATCCCCGGGGTGAATTTCCTATCTCCCATCCAATCATCAAGGTTCCTTTTGAAGAGGGCCAAGGAGGCGCTCTGCTTGACATGTATGGGCAGCCTATTCCAGAGTATGGGGAGTCTCTGGGTCAGGAACCTATCCCTCCAACATGTTTTGTTCATTGTGATGACAAGGTTTAGATCCCTGGAGCGTGTGGCTCTGAGGGATTGGGATTTTTTTAAGTGGAGCATGTCCAACAGTTCAGGGTTTGACATGGCCTTGTATATTAAGCAGAGATCGCCTCTGAGTAGACGATATGCCACAAAGTATAGCTGGAGTTTTTTTAGACGGTCAGCATATGGTATCTGCTTTAGGCCTGTGATTCTTTTAGTGAGGTATTTCTGTGACCTTTCCAACTGTTGCAGATGTCTTGTGAGGTACATAACCAAATGGAGTATTATACTCTATAATGGGTCTAATGAGGGATGAGTACATTGGGACAATGACTTCCTTTTTTCTGGATGAAAAGCCCTTAGTGATGAGGTATGCCACATAGAAGGATTTCCTGACTGTTGTGGCAATGTGGTTATCGAAAGTGAGACCACTGTCCACCCGTGTCCCTAAGTCTCTCATCACACTTTCGATTTTTAGTGTACTGCCACCTATGTGGTAATTCATGGGTACATGTTTTTTTCCAAAGGGGATAACTATACATTTCTTGGCATTAAGCTTGAGCCCATGGCTCTGGCACCAGGCATCTGTTTCTGTAAGGCCCTTTTGTAGAATATTGACATAATTTGGGGATTCAATAATGGCTCCCAGTTTGCAGACATCTGCGAACTTTGTTAGCCAGAGTCTCTTAGTGTTGGTCTGTACTTCAGAGAAGTAGATGCTAAACAAGAGTGGTCCCAGGACTGAACCCTGAGTTATTCCACTTGTCACTTGTCTGGGGCTGGATTTGGAGTCGGCTACTTTTACAGTCTGGGTTCTGTCAGTAAGCCAGTTGGCAACCCATCGAGTGACGTAGGGATTTATGCCCAGCTTAGTAAGTTTATCTATGATTCCAGAGTGGGGGATGGTGTTGAAGGCCTTGGCGAGGTCCAGATAGGCTGTGTGGACCGCCTTACCCTCGTCCACAGCTCTGGAGACTGATTCAAAGAAGTCAGTCAGGTTCAGGAGATAAGATCGGCCCTTCACAAACCCAAACTGGGTGGGGTCTAGTGTTTGAAGGTTGCCAATGTCTTTGTTTATAAGTTCCATGATAATGCGTTCCATGCCCTTGCAGATCAGGCTCGTCAGACTTATGGGACGGTAGTTCCTGGGAGCCAAGGTGGATCCCCCCTTGTGGAGTGGGATAACTGTAGCTGTGCGCCACTCAGTGGGCATGAAGCCTGAGGTGAAACTATGATTAAACATGACACTTAGGTGAGGTGCCAGTTCATTTTGTAGTTCATGTAGTACACAGCCTGGGATGTCATCTGGTCCCATGGATGCTGTATTCTTAGCTTTGGAGAGTGTGGTTTCTACCTCTGTGGCCGTGATTACTGGAATTTGGCAATCTTTTGGTATTGAGGTGGGCCCTTTAGGGGGGTGAGAGGGGCTTTAGGGGGTGAGAGGGGGTTGAAGTTGGCACTAAATCGATCTGCCAGGATATTGGCAATATCCTTGGGATCAGTATATTTAATGCCATTCTGTTGAAGCCCAGAGCAGATCTGAGCATTGCCATTTAGATTCTTGACATAACTATAGAATGCATTGTGGTTGTCTTTGGAATCTTTGGCAATTTTATTTTTGTAACTAGCTTTTGAGGATTTTATGAGGGATCTCAGCTTCTTACTGAGGCTGGTGAGGGAGTTTTTTGCATCCTGGGATTTTCCTCTCTTCTGCAACAGTTCTGTTGTATAGTTTGTTTATAGCAGGGGAGCACCAGATTGGCTTCCTTTTTTTGGAGGAGAGCATCTTGGCTCTGTTTGGGATGGCACGATTCATGCACGAGTGGATCTGCTCGTACAGTGCCTTAGTGTAGAATTCTGCAGTCGAACTTTCAGATCCCGTCTGCATGGGTGTCATGAAGTTTGTAACTTCTGACTTCAGTAGCATGAAGTTGGCTTTGGAGAAGTTTTTTAAGGAGGTTACCTTAGTGGGGGATGGGGGTGCGATGTGGATGTCAAGGGTGATTTGCTTATGGTCAGACCTGACCAATGAGGGGGTGACCACTGGTGTGGAGCACCTATCTCCCATGTTGGTAATGACCAGGTGTGGGATATTGGAGCCCCTGGTGGGACAATGGATTAGTTGATCCAGGATTATGGATATGAAGTGCATTTTGTTATGTATGAATCTGTAATATTTTATCTACAGTATAACCAGTGTAACAACTTGGACAGCTGTCCCAGCCACACAATAAATGATTACTTTTTGACGGGTTGTTCTATTGTTTAAATAAGTAAATGAGTTGACCTGTTTTGTACATTTTTTTTTTTTCTTGATGCGTCAGGCCCAAGTAATGTCTGAAAAGGGTTTTTGGACTAGTCCATTTACCCTATTAAACTGAAAGACACAAATAAAACTTAACATTTCCACATCATTAGCATTGTAGGTATGTGTCCTGTCCTTGGAGGCAGTCAAGAGGACAGCCACTAATGACTGATGTAGACCTTTGCCAGACCCCTTGTTGAATGGATTTGTGTAGAGTTTTGCTTGATTATACCAATCTTATTCTGTAGAATCTTATAAAAGTGAATCAAAATGCCGTCTTCATCCCCCTTCAACTGTTTTATTGCTCCCTCATTGTCTCTTACAATACTTCACTTTCATTCTTGCATATTCTTTCACTTTCCTTTCCCACTTTATCTCCTTTCTTAGTGTCTTAATTCTTTTCACTCCTTCCCTTTGTATAACATCAAGTGCAGTTTCATGAACTCTTCAGTTTGCTTTCTTCTTGTTTGGATTCTGTCTTCACCTCTTGTCACCCTTCCATTTAAGATGTAATAAAACTGATTTCCTCCTCCACTACTTTCACTGACCACTTATCACATCAGTTTCTATGTGACTGGTAATCTCCCCTTTTTTCTTTCTCCCTTCCACAGCTTGTTTACTCTTTTCATGTTCATCAATTCATTATCTGCTTTCTTCCCACTTGTTTTTCCCCATTATAGCTTCCCATGTTCCTTCTCACACTGTTTCACTTCTTACAACTCTAATGTTCTTGTTCTCTCTTCTCTATTTTGCTACTTTAACCTTTCTAGACAGCCTTCACTACATCTCACCATTACCCAGCTCTTCTCTTTCTGTTTTACTATTGAGACCATAGCCTTCCTTTAGCTGCTTCTCCATTGCTCCTGGCTAGCATTTTGTTGACTGTACCCATCCTCTTTCCTTATCTGATCTTCCCTTCTTCCCTCTAGTCAACTTAACTAACTTTGTGGGTCTAGAATGATGCATTACTTGTCATAGCCCTTTTAAACATTTCCACTTCCTCCTTTGGAACATTTGGTCACTTCTTACTTAACTTGCTTACTTAGTTCTTGAAGAATAGATCCTTTTCTCTTCTTTTCTTACTACCATCTATAAGTCTGTAACATGCTGTCATCTCCCTCTACAGATTTCCCCTCATTCTTGCATTATTTTCTGTCCTTCCAGTTAACCTACCCATCCTTTATATCAGTTGTTACATTGAAGTCCACAGTCATACTTCTCTTACAGCTCTCCCTGTGAACAAATTCCCCCCATGCAGTGTGGATCTTTTTGTTGGTCCATTGAAATGCTCAATCATCAAGAGTTCCATATTTCTTTATTATATTCCAACCATCTTAACCATCAAGATTTCCATATTCCTCTGTCTGCTATATTCCAGCCATCTTAATCGATCACTTTCTGTCCTCACTTCCAGTTCCTTATAGTCTTTCTGGCTCCGTATGTCATATCTCCTTGCAGTACAGCTGTCTCCATTTTTCATTTTCTGTCTCTTCTCTTCTCTTTCTACTTCCTATCTTCACTCCATGCGGTGCATAACTACATCCATCCATTCTTCTTTAACTTCCTTCAACTTCATCTTAAATTAAATGTGTGAGCCCTTCCCTACATTCTTAATTTTTAAAAAGCACAAAAGCAACCAGGAACCAATAAAAACAAAAAGCCACGAAGGTAGACCAAAAAGCGATGCTTCCAAATAGCGTACACTGAATTTATTTGTCCGCTTTCGTGACAAAGCGGACAAATAAATTCAGTGTACGCTATTTGGAAGCATCGCTTTTTGGTCTACCTTCGTGGCTTTTTATTCTTAATTTTTACTTGGATTTGGGCCCCTCCTATCTCCACTGCTGTCTATACTCTACCAGTCTAGAAGAGATGTATACACTCTGAGCCTTCAACTAGTGTAACAAAGCCTAGACACTAGTGGATCAAGCCAAGGCTGCCGAATCTGTGATGGTCTTACCAGTGTTATGAGACCTCTGTAGTCCATGCTGGTCTTTCCCACCCTCTACTTCTGCTACTCCATGTATTGCTTATCACTTACTGTAATATGGTACCCTGTAGCTTACATCTAAAAACTGACATCTTGTTTTCCCTCACTTTCTCGCACCTTATTTCTTGGAACAGTAGTGTTGCAGCACATTCAGTACATACTAAACTTGCAACTTAATTATGGCATTACTGTCTGCATGAAAGAATTGATTGCTGGGGTGGTGGGGCGATCCTACAAAGTCAACCCCCTTAAATTTGTAATCCTTTATTGCATACATTTTAATATTTTAATATTCCAACAACGTGACTTGTTACATGCCTTTGGTCACCATTTCTATATGCTTGCCACCCATGACCCCTGTGAATATTCACAAATTGCAGCTAGTTCACATTTAGTTCTCTGTTTCCCTTTTTGTGTTCCATTCTCCCTCTTTTATGGTAGATGATATGTTCTTCCTCCTGTGTAATGCTAGTCTGTTTTCTCTGTGGGATCACAGTTGTTAGTATTCCACATTGTACACTGTCATTCTTTTTAATATTCCACATTATACCCTCTTTATCTTCGTCCTTCTTATACTTCAAATTAGAATTAGAAATAAATGATGACAATATTGCTCTCCCAAGTTTCATCTCTAACATCGTTTTCACGTTTGACAATCCTCTTCAGGACCTAGAGAAAGCACCACCATAATGAATAGCCTTTCCATTCATCCATCTTTACTGTTGTATTGGTGGATAAACAGCCTCTTAAAATAGCCTCCGCCATCAAGTACTACACATTATAGACACCTTTGGGGTGTAATCTGCATTGATTCCCTCCTATTCTCAAGACTCCTTGACTGAATGACAGCAAACATTGTAAACTCTTCTTGTTGGGCAGCCATTGTAGAACCATATGCATTGAAGCCCACTATCATAGGGCAGCCATATATATATATATATATATATATATATATATATATATATATATATATATATAAAATGAAATAATGAGACAAAAATTAAGTGATGTAACCAAATATTTAAGAAAAAAGTCAAAGTAAGCATCCTTGCAGTGAGGCAGGTTTCCCTATACCCTCATGTTCTTTTCTAGTTTTACTGTAACAGAGATCATGCAAACACAAACAATGAAAGTGGTGTAAACTGTGTAATGTTTTGTGTTCTTTCTACATTGTTTGCATACTCTCTACTGATTTGCCCATTTGGCAAGCTACAGCATGAAGCATGCTGCTAAAACCATCAGTACATTGGTTTGCCAGCAGTACTTCATAAATGGCGCCTTTACTGATTGAAGCTCAGTCCGTGATTTTTCACCAACTTAACCCATGATACATCCCATTACCATATTTCCAAAAAAATACAATGGTGTCCAGCATATAGTTTCCATAACAGAAATTCATCAGAGCATTCATATATACATCGCATGTTTGTATTTTGCAAACTTGTGAACAACAAATAAACTGCAGACATTTGCATATATGTTTTCCCTTTGTGGCTGTACCTATTTCTAAGGCATTTTCCCTACAGCATTTGAGTCAGTACTTGCCTCATGCTGCACTTACAATTAGCAGTCTCTCAGTTTGTTCTCGTCAATCACAAAAATGCTTATGTAAAGTATTTTATTTAATTCTTCACTTTTATCCCTGTGGGAATGTATATTGCACCTGAACTACTGCTTAGTTTCAGATTCTACAGTTTCCATAAGTTAGGTTTGTGTTTTTACAGAGTATTCACCAGTGATCATCACGTCACTGTCGCATCTTGTGTTTAACTGGTTCTTTTTCCTCTGCAGTGCTTACTTGGCCCTCCTGTACTGTTCTTCATTCCTGTTCTCCTCTCTTTTAACGTCGTCACCCTGCATCCATGTTTCGCCTTACTCTTGGTTCCATTCTTATCTTCTTTCTTCTCCTTTGACTGCAGCCTTTTTACCTTACCCTTTGGCTGTTTAATATGCAGTTTCTTACCCTTTCTTCCTCACTGGGAGCTACGCCAAAGAAACAGTAAACGGCTATTCTTCTCCACGACATTTGCCACTCATTCTGTTCTGTCTGCATCTTTCTGTTTTGGTCTCCTTCTCCACTCTCTAATGATCAAAAAGGCTCATTGTTGGCCTTCCACTCAGTACATAACAGTAAATGATATTCCACCTTTGTCCTTATTCCCTTTAATCTCAAAGTCTACTGTTCATTAAACTTTCTCCTCCCTACAGGTACCTTTTGTGGCAATTTTGCAAGATTAAGACCCCTTGTACCTTCTATGTACATGCCCCACTGTTTCTGAAATTGTTTATAGATTAAAGCTGCTCATCTTGAATGACAGGGATTTGCAGTTTCTCACGTTTTTGTTTATATGCCCTTTCTTAACAATCTTTCTTTCTACTCCAAGAATTCTGATTTTTAGTGGGCAAAATTCTGTCTCTGGCATTGTAGTCTACTTTTCCACCATTTTCATTAGAAACTCCTTCAATTATCCTCCCTCCATGCATGTTTTGGTTTAACACAACTGCATTAAACTCGGTTTATCAAATAGCATATATCCAGAGTTGTCTTCAAGAACATACTACTGTCATATACTTAAGAGTTTTTATGTATTTACTTTTTCAAATGCTGTTTAACGTTTCAAACTGTAAACATTTTCCAACCAGTAAAATCTATGGCATGCATATTCACTACTCATAGTTGTGTGCCATTTTTAGTTCTCCAAAATTTCTTTCTTTCCCATCACTCTGGTCCCCATTGTGAAGGAAATAGTCCCACATATTCCAGTTAAGGATATGCATTTCCCATTTGTAACAAGACTTCCTCCAATTACTGTATTTCTTTTATAATAATTCTTTTATAACCATTGTTATTATTCTTTTATAACAATTGGCCATTGGAAAACTGGATACCTCCCAGAACTCCACCATACGGTAGACACTCAACTGCCCAAGCCAAACCAGCCTGACAGAGTGCTGCTGCAGGATAGAGTCGCAACCCCATCGCCAGCATGAATTTCTGACTAAGGTACCTCCCAGTACTCCACCATACGGTAGACACTCAACTGCCCAAGCCAAACCGGCCTGACAGAGTGTGGCTGCAGGATAGAGTCGCAACCCCATCGCCAGCACGAATTTCTGACTAAGGTACCTCCCAGAACTCCACCATACGGTAGACACTCAACTGCCCAAGCCAAACCGGCCTGACAGAGTGCGGCTGCAGGATAGAGTCGCAACCCCATCGCCAGCACGAATTTCTAAGGTACCTCCCAGAACTCCACCATACGGTAGACACTCAACTGCCCAAGCCAAACCGGCCTGACAGTGCGACTGCAGGATAGAGTCGCAACCCCATCGCCAGCACGAATTTCTGACTAAGGTACCTCCCAGAACTCCACCATACGGTAGACACTCAACTGCCCAAGCCAAACCGGCCTGACAGAGTGCAGCTGCAGGATAGAGTCGCAACCCCATCGCCAGCACGAATTTCTGACTAAGGTACCTCCCAGAACTCCACCATACGGTAGACACTCAACTGCCCAAGCCAAACCGGCCTGACAGAGTGCGGCTGCAGGATAGAGTCGCAACCCCATTGCCAGCACGAATTTCTGACTAAGGTACCTCCCAGAACTCCACCATACGGTAGACACTCAACTGCCCAAGCCAAACCGGCCTGACAGAGTGCGGCTGCAGGATAGAGTCGCAACCCCATCGCCAGCACGAATTTCTGACTAAGGTACCTCCCAGAACTCCACCATACGGTAGACACTCAACTGCCCAAGCCAAACCGGCCTGACAGAGTGCGGCTGCAGGATAGAGTCGCAACCCCATCGCCAGCACGAATTTCTGACTAAGGTTAAAAAATAGAAGCCATTACCTAAGAAACCTAACTGTTGACCAGCCATCAAGTGGGTTCTAACACAGCAGCCAACCCAATACAATCTCTCAACTTTAACACAAAATCTGATAACATCTCTCCAAATTGGGTGAGGAGAGCCTGAAATTATTGCAGACTTGTATAGCTGCTACAAAAAAACAAACAAGGTTTCAGCCACCTAAACTCTGCTATCTCTGAGATTGGGCTGGCCCCGCTCCGCTTCGCCATCTCTGAGATTGGGCTGGTCTGCCCTCCCCCTACTGACATCAGGAAAGTTACTTATCCCCCCCCCCCCCCCAGTTTCCGCCATTACTCAGTAGCTGCTGTGTTCCCGACCCACTTGGCCATTGGAAAACTGGGTATGTCTCATATTAATGCTGTACTAGTATCTGGATGTGTAAAATGTCACTAGCGACTGTTAATTAATTACTGTATATATTGTTGTAATTTACTAAAAGGTTTTGGTGGGTTTTGAACGATTAAGCAATGTCTTACTGTTCGCGCCCAAACCTAGCAACGGCGTGTTAATTGTTTGCGAGTATTGAACTGATATTGCCAGCATACAGGAACTGAACTATATGCTACTAGAATAATTCTGTAGCCATAACTTAGCGTTTTTCATACAACCTAACTTGTTAAGTCTATTATACTAAATCTGGAAAACTGCTTTGTCTAATTTGTTACCTGGTCTATCAAGTAGCATACCTATAGAACGCCATTACGCTACTAGTGTCGCTAGAGTAATAGCAACTGGTACTCCTTAAATAGCCTATGTTTTACTGCACTGAAGTCCCTCTTGAACGCCAAAAACAAGGCTAGAAGCTGTATCCCACATTTACTTTAAATAAGCGGGAAATATGTATTGAGATATTCTAACTAAAACGCTGCTAACGTAGTGCACTGTATTGTCGATCTAGGTACCTCCCAGAACTCCACCATACGGTAGACACTCAACTGCCCAAGCCAAACCGGCCTGACAAGTGCGGCTGCAGGATAGAGTTGCAACCCCATCGCCAGCACGAATTTCTGACTAAGGTTAAAAAATAGAAGCCATTACCTAAGAAACCTAACTGTTGACCAGCCATCAAGTGGGTTCTAACACAGCAGCCAACCCAATACAATCTCTCAACTTTAACACAAAATCTGGTAACATCTCTCCAAATTGGGTGAGGAGAGCCTGAAATTATTGCAGACTTGTATAGCTGCTACAAAAAAACAAACAAGGTTTCAGCCACCTAAACTCTGCTATCTCTGAGATTGGGCTGGCCCCGCTCCGCTTCGCCATCTCTGAGATTGGGCTGGTCTGCCCTCCCCCTTCTGACATCAGGAAAGTTACTTATCCCCCCCACCAGTTTCCGCCATTACTCAGTAGCTGCTGTGTTCCCGACCCACTTGGCCATTGGAAAACTGGGTATGTCTCATATTAATGCTGTACTAGTATCTGGATGTGTAAAATATCACTAGCGACTGTTAATTAATTACTGTATATATTGTTGTAATTTACTAAAAGGTTTTGGTGGGTTTTGAATGATTAAGCAATGTCTTACTGTTCACGCCCAAACCTAGCAACGGCGTGTTAATTGTTTGCGAGTATTGAACTGATATTGCCAGCATACAGGAACTGAACTATATGCTACTAGAATAATTCTGTAGCCATAACTTAGCGTTTTTCATACAACCTAACTTGTTAAGTCTGTTATACTAAATCTGGAAAACTGCTTTGTCTAATTTGTTACCTGGTCTATCAAGTAGCGTACCTATAGAACGCCATTACGCTACTAGTGTCGCTAGAGTAATAGCAACTGGTACTCCTTAAATTGCCTATGTTTTACTGCACTGAAGTCCCTCTTGAACGCCAAAAACAAGGCTAGAAGCTGTATCCCACATTTACTTTAAATAAGCGGGAAATATGTATTGAGATATTCTAACTAAAACGCTGCTAACGTAGTGCACTGTATTGTCTATCTAGGTACCTCCCAGAACTCCACCATACGGTAGACACCCAACTGCCCAAGCCAAACCGGCCTGACAGAGTGCGGCTGCTGGATAGAGTCGCAACCCCATCGCCAGCAAGAATTTCTGACTAAAGGTTAAAAAATAGAAGCCATTACCTAAGAAACCTAACTGTTGACCAGCCATCTAGTGGGTTCTAACACAGCAGCCAACCCAAAACAATCTCTCAACTTTAACACAAAATCTGGTAACATCTCTCCAAATTGGGTGAGGAGAGCCTGAAATTTTTGCAGACTTGTATAACTGCTACAAAAAAACAAACAAGGTTTCAGCCACCTAAACTCTGCTATCTCTGAGATTGGGCTGGCCCCGCTCCGCTTCGCCCTCGCTACGCTCGGGCTCGCTCCGCTCCCCACCCTGCCCCCATATCCCACCCACCCTCACTACCTCTAGATTTATAGCCACCTGGCCACTCCCACTTCCTCTCCCACCCATCATACTTCCTCTCCCACACACCCCACCCCCTCTCACCCTATCACCATGCCTAGGCCAAGAGGGATAATAATCCTATTCATCCTACCACTCATTGCTATACTCTACCTCCTAACAAGTTATGAACACCTATCATTATCAGGCTTCTACTATCCAAATTATCACACAAACACCCACTCCCCCCACTAATAGTCGAATTCTACTACAACAAAACAATCCCCAAAACAAAAAATCTCATAGAACCTTACCTTAATAAACAACACCAAATAACTCTGAAAACAAAACAAGGTCTAAAGATACTAATCAAAGTCCTAAAACTAATAGCTTACCTGAAGAAAAACATCACCAAAGATGGGGACATCCACCCCAACCCAGGCCCTACCAGCTCCATAGAGCCCACCAAACATCCACTCTCCCTTAGACCGACCAACTCCCTACTTATCTGTCACCTAAACATAAGAAGTCTGAACAATAAGATACATAACCTTCATGCCATGCTAGAAACCTACCTACCTGACATCATGTGTCTAACTGAAACATGGCTTAAACCATCAACCAAAGATAATCAGATAATGTCACCTGGGTTTAACATACTCAGAGCTGACCGTATAAAGAAAAAGGGAGGTGGAATAGCTGTCCTGTATAAAAATACACTAAACATTATAACCAACCCCAAACAACCACCACAGACTGCTAACACTGAAATCTTAGCACTGATAATAAAACTAAATAAACAAAAGAGTGTAAACCTAATAGTTATCTACATACCCCCAGGGAACAATATTGAAACTCTAGAAGCCATTCTAAATTGGATAGACAACAACTATCCACAAGAAACAATTGTCCTGGGAGATGTCAACATTGATTGGAACCAATGCTCCGCACAGTCCAATCATACCCCCTTAAATCTCCATGGGTTCACTCAGATTATATCCACTACCACCAGGCTAGGCAATAACAAGCAAAAAGAAAGCATACTTGACTGGATGCTCGTCAAGGAGGACCCCCTAAAATATACTCCAGGAACTCTCCTCAATGATATTAGTGATCATTTGCTAACATACATTTTGAAAAATAATACAACCAATGCTAGGACGCCAGTGTATAGAACGATCAGAAACAAAAAAAAATTCGACCCAATCAAATTTAACACAGAACTTAAATACTGTAACTGGTCAAAATTGAAATTCCTTCCCATAGATGAGGCAGTCTCACATTTTAATGAAACATTCCTCACAATACTGGACTCTCATGCTCCAAAAAGGGTATCTAGAATCAAATCCCACATAGCACCCTGGCTAACCACAGAGACCAAAACCAAAATAAATTGCAGGGACAAAGCATGGACCAAGTGGCGTACCACCAAGTTACCATTAGATCGAGTCTTCTTCCAACAAATAAGAAACTAAACTAAAAAGGCCACTGCTCTAGACAAAAAGTACTTTCACCACCTACAAAACAAAAACCAAAAGAACCCCCAAAAGTTCTGGGCAGGATTGAACAAACTTCTCCAACCAGGAAAATCCACCACTTCCACCCCAGAAACTCTATCTGATAAGAACCAAGAAGAAGTAGCGAACAACTTTAATACATTCTTCACCGAAACCATTCAGTCACTAGCTAGCCAGCTACCTGCTCCCTCCACCACCCCCAAAAACACCACATCCAAACCCCCAATATCATTCAATATACAACCCATATCTACCACTTACATTCGATCCCGACTAAAAAAATTAAAGCCAACTACCCTCTCAGCTGATCTCCTACCAGCAGAATACCTGCAAATTGCTGCAGATGTAATTGCCTACCCCATATCAATCTTAATAAACAGAACCATTACTGAGTCCACAATCCCAGCAATATGGAAAATATCTCATGTCATACCTCTTCATAAAGGTGGAACATCCACTGAACTTTCTAACTACAGGCCAATAGCCATCTTATCACCACTTGCAAAAATAATGGAAAAGTGTGTGCATAAACAACTAATGTCCTATCTCATCCATAACAAGTTATTAACTGAATGTCAGCATGGATTTAGACCCCATCATAGCACGACAACTGCCCTTCTGTCTTTTACCGAAAAAATCAACCATCATCGGAACAACAAAAATATCTCCTCTGCACTCTTTCTAGATATGTCGAAAGCCTTCGACATGGTAAACCACCAGATCCTTCTCAAAACCCTAGAAACCTTTCACCTAGACACCCATGTCCTAAACTGGTTTCAGGCCTACCTTGTAGGCAGACAACAAGCAGTTATATGGCAGAACAAGCTCTCATTCCTACTACCAAACAGCATAGGCGTACCCCAAGGGTCCATATTAGGACCTCTTCTCTTCTCAATATTCATAAACGACCTGCACTCAGCCATCCCTGAAGCCACCTGCATCCAATATGCAGATGACTCTACTCTCATCTGTTCCAATCCCACACTTGACAACCTTCTAAAAACCACCCAACACTGCTTTACTATAGTTGAAAATTGGCTAACTGACCATCACCTCATATTAAACCCAAAAAAACCCAACTACTTCTCTTTCACCCAGCTAACCTTACACCTTTCACACAATTTACTATCCAATCCAATAATGGAACTATTATCTCTCCTAATACCAACGCTAAACTACTAGGAGTAATTATAGACAATAAACTCCGATTTGACACCCACATTAACCAAACTATTAAAACGGTAAACAAAAAACTAGGGTCTTTATATAGATTAAAAACCTTCCTAACTCCAGCCACTAGACTAGCCACTGCCCGCTCACACCTTCTATCCACACTACTATATGCCTCCCCCATCCTCACTAACCTTAATAAATCAGACCTAAATCGTCTCTCCACTTGTTATAACCACATTGCTAGATTCATCACTGCCCTGCCCTACAGAACACACCATTGTATTAACCTGAAAAAAACTTGACTGGCTAGAACTCCCGAATCTTCTCCAGAAATATCAACTTTTAGAAGCCTTTAAAATCCTGAAACACCAGGAGAACACACCTGCTCTAAAAAAACATACTAACCCCCTACACCAACCTTAGTTCTCTACGCTCATCTGACAAACTCCTAATACAAACCAGCAAGGCCCATAACATAGGTGGGGATAGACTGTACTCTAATGTCATTGGAAAGGTGTGGAACTCTCTCTCAAATAAATTAACGTCTTTACCATCACTAGCTTTATTCAAAAAAGGACTTGAAATCCACCTTAAATCGCATTGGATATGTCCTTGTATGAACCCGGACTAAGATTACCATGAGCAATTCTGCACAGATATGGGCAATTTTTGACCTAGTCAACCAAGGGTCTACTAACCTGAATACAATGAATGTAATCAAATGAAACTTCTATTGCTGCACTGTTATCTCTCTAAAAACTATGTATATGTTTTCTGTCCTTTGGCTTGCTGTCTTCTGTCTTTTATTATATGTCATTTATTTATTTTATTTTATTTTATTTTATTTTACATTTGTTAACCGGGAGAAATCCGACTGGATACATGTCCTTTTTCAGCGGAGGCCTGGGGAGAAAAGCTCCATAATTATACAAAATACAGACAGCTCCAAAGTTTAAAAAAAAAATACAGACAGTTAAATAGACAAAAGTCAAACAGACAGTCAAATTGAAAATTCAGTTGTTAACATACTAGATATAAAATGAGATTCAGGCAATACTTTATTAGGAATGGGATAAAAGCAAGAATAAGGTAGTGACATAGTATCATTAATAGTAGTATTCTATAGATAGTTTCAATTTCAAAGGTTCAGGTGATAGAAAGGAACAAGGAGAAAAAATCTTGATCATGAGGAAAGAAGTAAGCTATGCGTATGAGAAAAAAGACTGAGGACAAAGGAAAATTCTAGTAGAGATTTTTCAGGATAGAAATTCAGGGGGACATAGAATTTTTTAAAGGAAGGGAATCCATATCAGAGACTAGGAAATGTCAGTCAGGAGATGAGCATTGGCAAAGCCAGTGCTTCTGAAAGTGGTGAAACAGTTAAGAGAGTTCCAGACTTTTCCTACAGCGTTTGGAAAGAGTGCGTCTCCTCCTGTGTTATAAGCTTTGACCATTTTCAAGAGTGGTCTGTTCGCGGAACGTAGACGGTTGAGATTAGAATATGGAAGGACTAAGTTCTGAAGTGAGGGACATTTGTCAGGGTTTTTGAGAATTTTATGTACCTCAGTGAGTTGGGTAACTCTAACAAGGTTGGGGAGTTCAATCCATTTTAGGTTTTTTAGGTTGGTGCAATGATGGGTCCTATATGGAGTTCCTGCTGCAAATCTAGCTATGTGATTATATGAGCTGGATAGTTTATCTAGTATGGTTTTGTTAAGATTAGTAAATATTGCAGATGAATAAAGAAGGGTGGAGAGCAAATGTGTTCGGGCAATGGTCACTTTAGTACTTGGTGTTAGGAAGTTTTTAATTCTATATAGCGATCCTAGTTTTTTGTTTACTGTTTTGATGGTTAGGTTGATATGCATGTCAAATTTCAGTTTATTATCAATAGTAACTCCTAGCAATTTCGTGTGAGGGTCTGGGGAGATGATGGTACCATTTTTGGATGTTATAGAGACATCAATAAGATGATTTTTGTGGGTTGGTTGAAAGAGTAGTAATTTAGTGTTTTTTGGATTTAAGATTAACTGACGACCTAATAGCCAGTTTTCGACTTTGGTAAAGCAACTTTGGGTTTTAGTTAGTAGTCTGTCAGGAGATATATCCGAACAAACCAGTGTTGAGTCGTCCGCGTATTAAATACAGGTGGCCTCGGGAATGACTGTCTGGAGATCATTAATGAAGACCGAGAAAAGAAGTGGCCCTAATATGGACCCTTGAGGGACCCCAATGGTATTTGGTAATAATGTGGAGAGAGTATTTTGCCACAATACTGCTTGTTTCCTGTCTGAGAGGTAGGCTTTAAACCAATCTAGTGTCAAGTTATCCAGGTAGAGATTTTTTAAGGTATCCAAGAGTAGTTGATGGTTGACCATATCAAATGCTTTTGATAGATCTAGAAAGAGGGCTGAGGACACTTTCTTGTCATTGCGGTTATGGTTTATTGTGTCAGTGAAGGAGAGAAGGGCAGTTGTGGTACTGTGTTTGGGTCTGAAACCATGCTGGGAACTGGTTAGGAGGTTGTTATGGATAAGATAGTGGAGTAGCTGTTTATGCATACATCTTTCCATAATTTTGGCTAATGGGGACATTAAAGCTATGGGCCTATAGTTAGATAATTCTGTGGATGTCCCCCCTTTATGGAGTGGTATCACGTGGGATATTTTCCATAAAGTCGGTATTGCTGACTCAGAAAAAGTTCGATTAATGAGGATAGAAACCAGATAGGCTATAACATCTGCAGCTTTTTGAAGGTATTCTGCTGGAAGTAGGTCTGCAGAGGGGGTAGATGGCTTAAGTTTCTGTAATAGGGCTCTTATTGAAGATGTAGGGACACTTTTTAGGAAGAAGGTATTTAAAGGTTGTGGTAACTTATCCATGACCGGTGGGTTATTGGAGGATAGTTGGTTGGCTAAGGTTTTGATGATGTTTGTAAAGAACGTATTAAAGGTATTGGCTATTTCTTTGGGGTCTTTATCCATTGCTGTTTCAGGAGTTGGAGTAGACGATTTACCTGGGTGGAGAAGGTTATTCAAGCCTGCCCAGAATTTCTGAGGGTTATTTTGGTGCTTATTCTGTAACAGACAATAAAAGTTTTTTTTTGTCAGTTACTATGGCTTTTTTCGTTACATTTCTTAGTTGTTGGAATTTCGTACGGTCTAGGATTGTTTTGGTTGTACGCCAGGTATTCCAAGCTTTATTTCTGAGTTTTATTTTAAGTTTGGATTCAGTTGAGAGCCAAGGGGCAATCTTTGTTTTAGTTTTGATGAGTCTTTTGGGGGCGTGGGTATCTAATATGGATAGGAAAGTGGTATTGAAGTATTCTACTGCTTCATCTAGGGGAAGATATTTGAGTGGTGTCCAGTTACAGGATTGCAGCTCATTTTTAAATTTTGTGAGGTCAAAGTTTTTTTTGTTTCTTACAGATCTATAGACTGGGACAGTGGAGTGGTCTGGTTTATTTTTAATAATATATGTAATAAGGTGATCACTAATTTCATTAGGCAGGGTTCCGGACATATATGTTTGAGGGTGACTGTTTATAAGGATCCAATCAAGAATGCTTTCTTTTTGTTTAGAGTTTCCCATTCTGGTGGATGTAGTAATAATTTTAACCCTGTTGGAGCTTTTCTCCCCGGGACTCCGCTAAAAATGGACATGTATCCAGTCGGACTATCCCGGTCAACAAACGTAAAATAAAAATAAAATAAAATAATGCCTAGCATATCTTTCAAGATTAATTTAACCATTGTTCTCCACTTTTCCTTTATTGTTTTTTGGATGGCTGCCAACATAACTAAAGTTAATAAGGCCTTAAATCCTGACATTCTAGTTCCTTTACTTCAGGT
Organism: Protopterus annectens; assembly: GCF_019279795.1. NCBI lineage: Eukaryota > Metazoa > Chordata > Ceratodontiformes > Protopteridae > Protopterus > Protopterus annectens. Next base: position 1,107,604,077 of record NC_056741.1, read on the forward strand.
TAGCAGCTGCATCTTTTTAGTAACTTTCACTTGTTCACCCAGTATCCGCCTAAGGGAACTGTAAAGTGTATCTTTAAATTCAGTCATCTCTGCATACTCCTAAAAATGCTGACAGCTTCCCCTTGTCGATCCCCACACACCTCCAGCAGTTATTCTGAAAATGAGAGAAGATCCTCTGAAGTCTGCTTGGGGTATAAAAATATCTGTGCAGGCATATCTGTACAAATATCCTAAACCTTTTTGATTTAGTTCCATATTTCAAAGCTTTGTACACCTCCCATTGGTCCTTCTGTAATTTGCCCACTCAACCTTTTCTCCCAGTCCTGCCCGTGTTCCTCCTGTTTTTTTATACTTGTGTAATTCTGTACTCCATACTTTTTTATAGCCCTCTCCATTCAATGTTTCACATATGTTCCACCAAGGGTGACTACTTGCCTGTCACTCATGGATCTCTCTCTCTGTGTCATAAATTCTGATGATATCATCAGATGTGGAAACCTGCTTCTGGCATGTAATCCAAACAATTATTTTGTTTTCTGCTGTTTCTCCCATGGGTTATTTGTTCCCTGTACCTTGGTTCTTTGGCTAACTTCCTCTAGTAATTTCTGTTTCTTTCCTACCTACCTCCATTTATTTGGAAACCCTAGCAGCAAAAAACCCTTATCAATATCCTTAGTATCTTACTTTTCAAAGTAGTTTCTGACATTTTATATGCATAGTATTCTACCAGCATATTTTATTCAATCCCACACCCATTTCCGGTAAAACTATCGCTAGCATTCCCTCCTTGTCTCATCATCATATCTTTCCATTTTAGTTTGTAGCCCTCCACATTTTATATATGTGTTTGACTGAGAATTTTGATAAAACTCAAGTTGTTTTGTTCCTCCAACAGTTTTCAGATCATCTCTTTTTTATCAGGGTTACTTTATTTCTGTTGAGATCTGCTAAGATAAAAGTTGGGTCATTAATCCCTCGATGGCATAGCTAATCATTTTAGTATTACATTGTTTTCTCCAGTTTATCTGTAAGCCAGATTGCAGGTTCACTTAACCCTGCATTGTTTAAGTCTACCTCAGGAAAAAAAACACTGATATTTTTCAGATTTTTAAGCCTTGCCTCTCAGTGAGAATAGCAGCCTCACAGTTATTAATATTCGTCTAAAAAAAAAAACTATAATTTCACCATGGCAACTGAAGAAAATCCCACTTTAGCTTATGTGGAGAGATGGAAACTCTCTGCAACCATACAAGTTAGGATACATTAATGGAAAATGTCTTACCTGCATTCTCTAAAGCTAAAAATACCACCTCTACAGGCCTCGACAATATTAACAGCACTCAAGAACCCCTCATAAAACTATTCATATTCACAGCATATGTTCTTGAGCAATGAAAAGTTACTGTTAATGTCATTCTGTAAACGAGACTATACCTCAGACCTCAGGAACTATAGACTCCTCAGCATAACAAGCTTGATTCACAAAGCCGTGGAGCATATTATATCTGATTTTAGTAGCTGTAGTGTAAAAACTCATATTGCTCTTGACCCACAAGAGTATGGTTTTGTCAAAGGGAGGTCATGTCTAATTTAGTAAACTTCATCAAGGAAACCCAGTTGGCTGCAACCTTCTGCTATAGGGATGAGCTCACATTCTCCTCAAAGGTTAACAGACTTCCTCTTCAGCATAGTCTTTGTATCCTCCAGATTCTCTTACTTTTAAGTATGCCCTCCTATGGCAACTCTTCTCCAGTTGGGGTACTTAAGGTCAAACTGGCAGCTAACCTACTAAATCCACAAGGAAGTTAAGCTGACCCTTGCAATTTACCTGTTGCCTTGTTATTCTAAGTTACCACTTCCCTCATTTCACAAGATGGCCCAGATTTGGGTAGTTTTATGTTGCAAAAGTGATGGGAATTGGAAATGTCCTGTTTTAGGAGAAAAGTACTTTCAGAGTTTCCTCCAAATATTGCAACCTGCATTGCTTGCACTCCTGAAACGTGAAACATATCTTCATCAGTAGGTGAATTGTCACCTGTCATCTGTGGCATCTTGTTGCCATGGTTATTTTTTTGTCATTTTACATGAATGTGTTTTCTGTATTACTTTAAGCTGGTCATGATAAATTGTGGAGCTCTCTTTGTTCCTGTGTAAATGAAGCAGAAGAGTGAAATGGGTACAAAAGGTCATGAAACCTGGAATACCCAATCATAAAATTTACAACCTTAACTGACTTGAGCCAGCACTACTTTAGACCTGGCAAAATGTTCTTGTGCAGACTTGTTGCAGAAATATGTCATGCTTCGTGAAAGTTATTATTTAACATCAAAGAAAATACTATTCTAGGAGAGCAGTGAGAGAGCTTACGGAAAATTATGTCTTTCAGAAAGGTGTCTTATCTGAGCAGCAGAAAAGACCCCTCATGGTCGATCTTAATACAGAAATGTATGTAGGTCTAACTCGAAAGTACTGATGGGGTTGATTGTTCAGCAAAGTATTACCTCCACATCTTAACATTTTGCACAATGAAAAAGGGCTCCAGATTACTGTAGATGATCAGGTATGGGTGTGATAACTGACCTTTATAGCAAAATGTGAGATGCTTTCTGTTTCCATTCTGTAGCCATGGAATTTTAAGTCTCTGAATAGACGTCTGATTGCATAGTTTGTACAGTGATCTGCTATATGTGTGTAATCAGACTGCATTGCTTTTTGCTGCCTACTTTGTAGTTATTGTTTTGTAAATACTTACATAATTGTGGGTTCTTTTTATTTGCTTGTATTGCTTAATATGCCTTTATGTTGTAACTAGGTCATTGCTGACAAGAAGCAGCCCATTTAGTCCATACCACCTAGCTGGTCAAGTAAAATAAATATGTACAGCTGTGTATATACATAATTTGTATGTTAGGCTGATAGAATCCTTGAAGCGTTTATTAGTAGGGCATGTGATATGTCGTAGTAAAGACAGTCAGCAGGTCAGAACATAGCCACATCTATACTATATTTGTTGTACTTATGTTCATTGTTTGTGGAGGTCATAATTTGCCTTGGATCTATTTGGAACACATTGCCCTTCTTAACAGATTCCTCTGTCAGTAATTATGTCTTTTTAGACTTTATGTAGGATGTACCTTAAAGAAGCAGTTAAAGGCACATAAAACCAAGTTTAGTCCACAGACCTACTGGTAAAAATGTTGCCAGAAACTACTAAAGTTTGACATTTTTCATATATTTTAACTTAAAATTGTCATGGTTAAGTGAACTTGTATTATTGTCTACCTCACTGTTTGCAATGGAAAGAGGACAGGTAGTGTGGGATCATTGTTTCCCCTCTGTGTTGCATAGTGGTGGTCAGTAATGTGTAAAACAAGAACTGAACCTGCTTTACATCAGGTGTCTTATTCAAAGACTTTGTATTTAAGATGTTGAATTCGTATCCAGTCCTCTCTCTGCTATACATACATTGTTGCATATTGTATAAGTACTTTCTTTGTGCAGACAGTTGGAAAGTAATATTGTGCTTGTGTGTTTCACTCGGTAGTATTCATTATTTCCAAAACAAATTTTAAACTGTATTTTTCTGTAGTTATAGTGTTAAGATGTTCTATTTTGCTGTACTGTCTTAGAGCTCTGATTGCAAATGTGCTTTAATTTTTGCAGTTTAAATCAACGCCTGACCTCATAAAAGATCAACAAGAACTGCCCCAAGCTGATGGAGATGACTATACAAAAGGGGTCATCTATCGTATTCTCAGTGAAGGGTTTGTAATTTTACTGTTGCAGATTTCATTGTATGTCCCATTTTTAAGCAAGATGTTTTGCATTTGAAAGCAAACAAGATCACATAAATGTTTCAGTTTGATTAAGAAAAGTAAAATGCTGCCTGGTTCTGTAAGGAGATTTTTGAATAGTTTGTGTTGGACCTTTTTTTTTTTTTTGCATCTGGAAACTAACAGAATACATTAGGCTTATATGCCAAGAGAGTTATTATTTTGGATTGTACTCCAGCATTACAACAAGGTAACTCTACGTGTCAGGTGTACTTGCATATGCAGTGATGAGGCCCCATAGGCTACTGTGTGTTTCTCCACTTAAAACATTTAGTGGAGCAAGTGAAATCTGTGTGTTTTGGCTTATGCTGTAAAGTATTGTGTGGAGGTATAGAAAATATGCGATGGTGAGTCTTGCGATATTCATTGATAACATTTTGGCTGTGTCCCGGAAGTACCCGCCTTCTGATGGGCCACACCACCTACCCTGTAACATTACTGTTAGCTGTTTCCTTCACTTCCTTCTCCAAATCTTCTCTGCATATTACCATACTGGCAGGCCTTCTTTGTAACTGCATGTTTGTACTAGTCTTCGGAAATGCATTGTCTTTTTTGTATTGTTGCTGCCATCAGTCTGTCCCATTGTGATAGTATTCAGCTAGGATGTGCCTGAAATTGATTCATTTTGATCAGTGTACTACCCTGGTAAACAAACCCAAGCAATACCTGACTGAGCATTGAGACCTGTCTGTTAATTAGCTACCTTGTGCATTATCACTCATGTGTGTGAAATTTGTATTCCATCTGCTTACAGTGTTTTTTCTCTAGCATTTTGAAACTCAGTGGGTTGTGCTATCGTAATGAGGATGTTGTCATATTGATTGTACATGAAAGTACAAAGACTGCACATGTGTGCTCACATAGGGAACGCATTCACCACTCACTTTGCTGCATTGCTGAAGTCCAAGCGGTCAGAGAAAAGAGGCAGTGAAGTGTAAGTAAGCTTATGATGCAGAAGTCCTTCTGTAGTTAAAATCCTAGTGATAGAATCTCTATGCAAAGTACAGTTAGCGTGATGGTATGATGGGAGTCTGCAGTTCTGTAACTCCACCTGTAAAGTCCTTTTGCACCAAAGGGCCATAGTAAGTGTCTTGGGTCAAGATTCCGGAGAAAGACCACTTACCCATTTGTGAGTAATCCGTAAAGACAAGCAAACAAAATATCTGCAAAGGTAGAATTGCCAGCAAAGGTTTCACCAGTATAGGTAGAAAGATGCAGAAACCAAAAGATACAGGAGTAATGAGTGGGCCAGTAGGACAAGGCAAGTCTCTGCAGTATTATAAAGTGCAGTTCAAGTAATTCAGCAGCAATTTGAAATGTGCCCTTAATATACTGATTCATATTTTATAATATGCCTTACCCATACTAGTTTGCATTTCTACTCAAAATGCTTCTGTACTCCCAAAAAAACTGGAAACAAAACTGCCCTATTCAGTGCTGCAGTCTTCTTTACATATGGGTTGTATTCCACCCTATGACCCAACGTCCGGCCAGTATACAAAAGCTTTTAGCCACTGCCAGTACGTGAGACATCGCACGTCTGCTTTGACAACATCAGCCATATAAGAACATCCGCATGTACCGTCCTCAGAACTTTCCTGCCACAGTTCAGAAGGTTGATTCCTACATATGGTCTGCAGTCAAATTTCATTTGTGTGTTGCTACCAGCTTCAGATAAGTGCCCTGTTGGGAATTTATTTTCTTGATACTGCCATCTGTTTTTGTTCATGTCATCCAGGATTGGCAAGTGTAGGTGTGGAAGCCAGATTCCACATAAAGATATCCACGACCTCTATCTTTTCTGTTTTAGGGCCTAATCACGACTACCAATCCTGTTCCGTCTGTCAGGCCTTTGTGTCTTAAGACTTTGCGTAGTTGGCTTTCAGCTCTTAATCAGTATCTGGAGAATCAGTGGCTTAAATATCTGGCTAAAGATGTTATGGAGTGTTCCTGGGGTCCTTCGCCAAGATGAGTTTGAAGAGGAAGGTGGGTAAGCAGAACCATGAATTCTCTTCCCCTACCTTGGATGTATCCCTGGAGGTTAGTGAAGACCTGGTGGGTATGGTCAGAGGTTGGATCAATTTCTTTGGCAGGTACCTGTGCGGAAGCTGCCAAGGGAGTGGATCCCAGTATGTCTGAGGCTGTGCAGATGCCTATTTCGGGTGACATGGGGGGAACCACGTCTTGTTGTGTTGGAGGACTCCGGTGACGTCTCTGCTGCTGCGACTAGGGATTCTTCTTTAACTATGTCTGCTGTTAGGCCTGTGTTGGGTTCCTTTTCTTTCTTCTTTGCATGTCTTTTTGTGAGAGGGGACAAACAAAAGACAAAACATCCCAACATCCCTTCTTCTCCTCAGTCGTATTTTGATGCCTTTTCCCAGGGTTTGATTAAGGCCTCGAAGCCTACTTCTTCTCTTCCTCAGCCTTCTTTCACATCTTCTGTTCCTAGGTCTAAGAGGTCTGCTAGAAGACTACCTCAGTCAAAACCATCTTCTTCAGTCCCCTTTTTTCAGTAGTCCTTTCAGGCCAGAACCAGTTCTCTGTGACTACCCACTTTTCCTTCCAAGTCGTACACCTCTTTCTGGTCTAGCCTGGACAAGGATCACCTAGGTCACCTGGGTCCGATACATTATACTAAAAGGCTATTTTATGATTTCGAAGAATCTCCCTCCTTTCATGGAATTCCACAGCCCCCCTCCAGTCAGTTGCAACAGTTTCCAGAACTCCTTTCTCAACTGATGTCTCAAGGCACCATTCAAACTGTACCTTTGGATGAGAGAGGCAGAGGTTCTACTCAAGAATGTTCCTTGTCCCAAGAAAAGATGACCCTTGGAAACCAATTCTAGATCTCTCCCACTTTAAAGATTTCCTGCAAGTTCTTTCTTTCTAGATGCTGTCCCTACAGACACTCTTTCTCCTCATTTCACCTCTATATTTCATGGCTTCCTTGAATCTCAGATGCTTATCTGTGCATTTCCGTCCATCCTCAATACAGGAAATTTTTACATTTCTCAGTGGATTCTTCACACTATCAATTTTCTGTATTGCCATTTGGTCTTTCCACTGCCACAAGGGTATTCACAAAGTTCCTAGCCCCTGCCCATTGCCTTCTTGAAGGTCCAGGGTGTTCAGGTTTTTCCTTACCTGGACGACCTTTTCTTCCTAGCGGACAACACAGATCACCTGTCTCAAAATCTATGGAAGGCCATTCATTTCCTTCAGAGCTTGGGTTTCACAATAAATTTCAAAAAATCCAGTTTGACTCCATTTCAGGATCACAACAGACTTGATGGTGTTTCTACCAACAGACAAGCCTCAGTCTCTCATTTGTTTCATAGAGACCCTTCTGACTCTCCCTTCCATCTCAGCCAGAGATTTCCTAAGACTTCTAGGATTTATGGCATCCACGATTTCCATGTTACCCTTTGCAAAACTGCATATGAGAAAATTTCAGTGCTTTCTAAAGTCTACCTGGTCCCAGCATGCTCATCCACTAGATGTTATGATTCTTCCTCTTCCCAGCCTGAAAACAGAGCTCCTCTTGTGGATTCAGCAGCTCTGTCTGAATCCAGGCCTCCTTTTTCTTTTGCATCAGCCTTCTCAGCAGGTTTTCACAGAGTCTTCAGACATGGGCTGCGCGTGCGACCTTTGCTTCCAGGAAGGTTCAGAGTCTCTGGTTTCCATCTCAGAAGTGGATGCATAGTAACATCAGAGAAATGAGGGCTCAGCTTCTAGCTTTGCAAACTTTTCTTCCTCTTTTCCTACCAGGTCCTCTGAAGATCTTTACAGACAACACCACTGTCCTCTGGTACATAAACAAGCAGAGGGGTACCAAATCTTACCTTCTAAGCAGGCTAGTTGTCAAGGCAAGGGAATTAGCCATTCAGCACAAGGTCAGTCTTAATGCTGTTTACCTACCCTTTACTTAAAACTCTGTGACAGAAGCATAAAGCAAGCCCATGACACACTCCAGTGAATGGATGCTTCACCTGGATGTGTTCCTGGACGTGGTTCATCGGTGGTGTACTCCTCATTGGGACCTATTTGCGTCCCCTTAAAACAGACAATTTCCTGTCTTTTGTGCCAAGCTTCCACATCCTTGGGCTTGGAAGGTGGACACCCTGTTTGTCTCATGGAAGGCGATGTTTCTTTATGCATTCCTCCCCTTCCTTCTCATCGAGAAAGTCTTGCTGAAGATTCAGCAGGACAAACTCAAAGTCTTCTTGGTGACTCCCTTTTGGCCAAGACAGCATTGGTTCCCTCTTCTGCAGCTAGCCAAGGGCCATCGCCACAAGTTACCTCACCAGTTGGATCTGCTTACACAAGACAAAGGGTTCCTGCTTCATCTACATCTGTCAGCTTTACAACTGACCTTGTGGGTGATCAACTTCTGATCCCTTTCAAGCACCTTTACTCTTAGGATCTGCTTGGGGTTTTGCAGGAGGCCAGGAAACCTAATACAAGAAAGCCTTATATTTCCAAATGGAGAAGATGTGTTATCTGTTGTTTTAAAATAAGTCTTGATCCTTTTTCTGTGGACATTCCAGTAGTACTGTCTTACCTGTGTGAACTACTTAAAAGTGGCTTATCATATTCCTCAGTGAAAGTCCACTGCTCTGGTCTTTCTGCTAGTCTGCCATTATCACCTCTTTAGCATCCATACTGGAGGTTAAACTTTTTCTTAAAGGTGTCCTACATATTAAGCCCCCAAGGAAAACAGTTACTCCTCCTTGGGACCTTAATTATGTCTTAGAAAAGCTAACTCTGCCCCCCTTTGAGCCCACAAGTTCTGCTTCTCTGAAGTTTTGCACTTGGAAAACTGTGCTCCTGGTTGCCTTGACGTCTGCTAAGAGGGTCTGTGAGATACAGACTTTGACATTTCCACCTTTCTTGGTTTTCCACGAGGACAGAATTTCCTTGTGAACTAACCCTTCTTTCATGCCTAAGATGGTGAATGACTTGTCTCTTAATCAGTCTATCCAACTACATACCTTTTTTCCCTTTTCCTCAGTCCTCTGGTGAAAAAAATTGCATGCACTACATGTGCATAGGCAACTTAGATTTTACTTTGACAAGACTAAAGCTATCAGGAAGTCAGATCAGCTGTTTGTGTCCGTTCATCCTAGGGCTCTGAGTTTACCTGATGGTCTTCGTGTTTCACTGTTGCAGTCAGCACATTTGGGTTATCCCTGCCAGGGTAATACCAGAGTCTTAGTATTTCTGCGTCTGTTGCTGTCACTTCAGGACTGATGTCAAGTCATCAGTAGTATAAAGTAAGGCAGCCAACACCATTACATCAGTCTTTCTTGCCATGGAGCCCGAAGCAGAAGCAGTTCGCATGAGTACCAGTCGGCCGCTACCTGAATTTAGTCTTCTGAACTGAAGCAGAAGTCTTCTGAAGCCAAGTACCTCGTTGGGGATCCTTTTTTCTTGCACTAGCCAATGTCAGAAAAAATTAGCATTTGTCTCACTTTTGGAAACAAATACCACACCGAGACTTTCCTTCTTACTGCATCACTTGCTTAGGCCCAGACCACGATGTCCCCCACTGCCACTTCTGTGCTTGGTTCAATGCCCAAACTATACGTCATTGGGCTCTTATTGTAGCTAGGTATTTTCGCTTACAGTCCCCAAATTCCGATATGGCTTTGGTAAGCTACCCGGTAGCAGATCTTCTGAAAAAACGTAAAGATAAAGACAGAGACAGACTGCAGAAGTCCAAACCTACCGATGATGCCCCCGTTAAGCTAGTTGTCAGATGTTCATCGTGCATACAGCTGCAGTCATAATAGCTGGGTTCTCCTGCCATCAGGCGGGTCCTCGGTCGGCCGAATTCCAAAGTCTAGGTCCGGCGTCGGTTGTTGTCGCCTCTTCCCTGACGTCAGTGCGACAGGGGTATAAAAGAACCAGCCGACGCCATTTTCTTCAGTCTTTCTTGCCGCGCGGTGCCCGAAGCAGAAGCATTTTGCAAGTGCCGCTCGGCCAGCTCCTGAGATTACGAATATTTTTCAACTGAAGACTTCTAGAAAGCTAAGTACCCCGTTGGGGAAACTTTTCTTGCCTCAGACCGATGTCAGACAAAGTTAATAATTGCATTTCATGTGGGAAGCAAATACCACATAAGGATTTCCATTCCCTCTGTATACCTTGCTTAGGCCCAGACCACGACGTCTCGGCCTGTCGTTTTTGTGCTACATTCAACAGACGCACTATTAAGCGTCGGGCGGAGTTCGCGCAACACTATTTTGGCAAAAAGTTTAATTACAACATGTCGCCGGATACTCCGACTCCAATTTTGAGTAAACGACGTAAAGATAAGGACCGACATTCGAGGTCCACAACTTCTACCGACACCACGCTAAAGCCGACTACATGTGCTCCGGTTCTCAGCGAGGCGCCTACGCAACCCCTGACTACCGATGACACTTCATTAGCGGTGTCTTCTGTGCCCGAGGTCGCAGGCTCTTTGGGCCACACCCCGACTACAGATACCGAAGTCACTTTTGGCGGGGAAACTCAGAGTTCAGACAGGCCTGCCACCTCTCAAGGTGTCTTCAGGCCTTATTCTTCTTTTTCCATTAAGGCTTACACTAAATCTAAAGCAGCCATGCATTCTAAAAGACAAGCTCCTCAGGGTCCCTCTCAAGGCCCCATGCCTAAAAAGCGGATGCTCAAAATGGCTGAGGATTTGATTACTCTTATCAGGGGTTCTCAACCCCCCCCTGGACAAAAGGCCCAGAGTGGAGGAAGAATACCTTTCCTCGGACCAGGCCTCCATTACTTCAGAGCATTCTGAGGACCAGGAACATTCTTACTCCCCTTTCGAAGATTTTGATGCAGAGGAGTCCATTCCCTCTGTCTCCCCCCCCCCCCCCCCCCGAGGATTACTGTTTTGGGGAAACCTTGCATACCTTGAGGGAACACTTCCACTGGGAAGGCCAGGAGTACTCAGACTCCAAGAAAAGGCTCAGGGATTTCCTCTTGCTCCCTCAGCACTGGCCTCTGGCTATACTTCCTGTCTTAGACATATTAGATGATGTGTATTCAGAGGCCAGCCTTAACCCAGATTCTTTACCTCCAGCTCCAGTCAAGCCTGACTGGTATTACATGGTGCCTGATTCACACCAATTCCTATACAAAAGCCATGCGGCTGACCCAGAAACTATTTCACAGGGTCCCAAGGGAATTAAGGCCTCCACTGCCAAAAATCCAGAGCTTTAGAAAGGTGGGGGAAAAAGGTATACACCTCGGCCACTTTAACCATGAGGGCATTAAACTGTCAGTTCCATATGTTAAAGTATCAACAGTTTTTGTTATCTCAGTTGAAAAGCAAAATGTCACAACCTGAACAACCAGACTTGAAGGAGTTGCAGGATTTGTTGCATAGTGCAGAGCAAGTGTGTAAACATACCTTGCAATGTGGGTTTGATGCTTTAGAGGCCTCTTGTAGAGCTGCTGTTACAGGATCAGTCATACGTAGACATGCTTGGCTCAAAGAGCAAACCTTACCAGATCATATCAAAGCTAAATTACTAGATGCACCTCTTCAAAAAGATGTATTGTTTGGTGTTAAAGCTGAGGAGGTATTAAAGAAAATGGAGGAAAAGGCAAAATCAATGCAAACAGTGAAAGATTTCCTTCAGGTACAACCGCCACGTTTCAGTAGAAATTGGCCTTCAAAAAATTGGTCCTTTCCAGCCACAGACAGACCTCAAAGAGGTAGATACAGGTGCCCGAGAGGTAGAGGGCAATCTCAAGGATAATTTAGAGGCAGACAATGGCAAACACCTACACCAAGAGGGGGTGAGGATAGTTCACAGCCATTCAGAAAGCAGACCCAATGACTTTCCCCTTTGCATGCCAAGCAAGGCTCAAATGGCAGCACCTTTAGGCGGCAAACTGGCATTATTTTCGAAGAATTGGCATATTGTCACAAAAGACAAATGGATCCTGGACATTATAGACAGAGGCTACAGATTCCACTTTCACACCCTTCCAAAAATGAGAGGCATGCCAAACCTGCCACACAATCAAAGGGCAGAGGCACAAAAACAAATTTCAGATCTCATGGACATGAAAACTATTCAAGAGGTACCTGCACAAGAACAGGGTCAAGGTTTTTATTCCAGACTATTCCTGGTACCAAGGAAGAGCAAAGATTGGAGACCTATTTTGGACCTATCCATCCTAAACGCATATTTACACGTACCAAAGTTCAAGATGCTCACATTACAGCAGCTTCTTCCCATGCTGGGCAAGGAGTCTTGGCTGGTGACATTGGACCTCAAGGAGGCATACCTGCATGTCCCAATCAGACAAAATTGCAGAAGATACCTCAGATTTCTTGCAGGTTCATCCCATTATCAATTCTCTGCATTGCCCTTTGGCTTATCTACTGTGCCCAGAGTGTTCACGAAATGCCTGGCATCAGTAATTGCCTTCTGCAGACTTCAAGGGATACAAATATACCCATATCTGGACGACTGCCTGATCCAAGCGGACAGCAAACGCACTTTTCTGAAACACCTGGCGTTTGTAATAATGTTGTTGAAATCTCTGAGATACACAGTCAACAAAAAGAAGTCAAGACTAATACCCTCTCAAACAATAATTTTCCTGGGTGCCAGCTTGGATACAAACACCCAGATGGCCTACCTCACGCCAGAGAAACAAGGGCAATTAACTCAATACTTCAGAAAACTGGCAACCTTCACCAGGCTGACTGCAAGGAAAATCCTATAGGCTCTGGGATTCATGGCATCTTGCATCCTGCTAATCCCATGTGCAAAGCTGCATATGAAGAAACTTCAATGGTACCTAAAAAAACTTATGGTCTCAACACAGCCACAGTTTGGAAACAATCATACCACTGATTCCATGTCTTCAAAAGGAATTTCTGTGGTGGGCTCAAGCATGCCAAAGAAACATAGGTCTCCCATTCTGCAAGCCTCAAGCAAATCAAGTCATCACAACAGACGCCTCGGACTACGCCTGGGGGGGGCGCACATGACAGATTGGTGCATTCAGGGCAAATGGTCACAAAAAGAAAAGCACCTACACATCAATCAAAAGGAAATGCTAGCAGTAATAAATGCTATTATGGCTTTCAAAGACCTACTGCATCCAGGGCAGCTATTGATAAGAACAGACAACATCACAGTGATGTGGTACATAAACAAACAGGGAGGAACACATTCATATCCCCTGTGCAGACTAGCCATGTCCCTTTGGAACACGGCTCTGGAATTGCAAATCCAACTTCAAGCACAATTCCTGCCAGGGAAGGAAAACACACTGGCAGACAACCTGAGCAGAAATATGACAGATCCACACGAATGGAAGTTGCATCCTCAAGTTTTTACAATGATAATTCAAGCATGGGGAAGGCCAGACATAGATCTCTTTGCCACCCACAGAAATTACCAATTGACAACATTCTGCTCAAGGACCTTTCATCCACAGGCCTGGAAAGTGGGCGCACTCTCTTTCAGTTGGACAACAATGACGGTTTATGCCTTTCCACCTCTTCCACTGCTGGCCAAAATTCTATTAAAAGCCAGAGCAGACAGACCAAAGATGATTCTCATTGCTCCAGACTGGCCAAGACAACACTGGTACCCACTCCTGAGGAGCCTGACGCATTCCCCACCATGGATCCTGCCTCTAATGCCTCTTCTACTGACTCAGCACAACTTCAAAACACTTCACAGTCAGCTGAAAACACTCAATCTAGCCGCATGGAGGATTCCTTAAATTCACAGCAGACCCTACTCTCCAAGGAGGTGCAGGATGTCATTTTGGAGGCCAGAAGGCCTTCTACTAAAAAAGCCTACTCCGCAAAATGGAAACTGTTTTGTGTCTGGAATCAGAAAAAGGGTCAGAATCCTGGAATACTGAATTTACCTCAAATACTACAGTACCTAGCCGAGCTGCTAAGCAGTGGACTTTCATTCTCCTCCATCAAAATCCATGCCTCAGCCATTTCTGCAGAGTACAACACTAATCCTCCTTTATTCTCTCACCCTCTCTTAAGACAGCTCCTCAGAGGGGCTAAGAATATAAAACCCCCAAGGAAGCAACCAGTACCGGCTTGGGACCTCAATTTCATTCTAGGAAAAACTAACCCTGCCTCCTTTTGAGCCAGCTGCTTCAACAGATCTGCAATATTTGTCATGGAAAACAGCCTACCTTCTAGCTATCACCTCAGCATGCAGGGTTTCGGAACTACAAGCCCTCATGGCTGTGCAGCCTTTCATCATTTTCCATCAGGACAGAGTTTCCTTATGAACCAATCCTTCATTTATGCCAAAGGTAGTATCCGGGGTAGCCTTGAATCAGGCTGTCCACTTACCTACGTTTTACCCTAATCCACAAAACAAAGGGGAGAGGCTACTACATTCCTTGGGCATTCACAGACAGCTCCGTTATTATTTGGACAGAACAAAGCCTTTCAGAAAATTAGAGCAACTCTTTGTGTCCTATGCTACAGGTGCTCAAGGGAAGCCTATTTCCAAACAGACGATCTCAAAATGGATAGCCCACTGCATACGCTTTTGTTACTCTTTTCATGTAAAACTGTACCTACAGGCATCAGATCTCACTCCACAAGGGCCACAGCTACCTCTGCTGCTTTCCTCAGGGGGGTTCCTACCAAAGATATTTTGGAAGCAGCCACTTGGAGTTCTGTACATACTTTCTCCAAGCACTATCACCTACCATTATACTCCAAAACTAGAGCGGGCTTTGCCACTGCAGTCCTGCAGGGCATCCTGGCTCCACCTAGTTCCACTTAGTGCCTACCACCCTTTTATTAGCTTTGGGATTCTACCCATCTATTATGACTGCAGCTGTATGCACAATGAACATAGTACAGTTTTGTACCTACCATAAATGTAGATGTTTGAGTGCTAATACAGCTGCAGTCCAGGTTTCCCTCCCTTCTTCCCCACTTGGGACAGGCCTTATGGCTATCACCTCCTCATACAACCTCATTGGGGTATTCTTTTATGGTGTATTTGCTTGCAACTACTGTTTTTTGATTATATTGCATTTGCTTTACTACATAAATTTATGTTTTGCCTTCCTTCTGGGGGAACCTGACATCTGGGGCAAGAAAAACTGAAGAAAATGGCGTTGGCTGATTTTTTTATACCCCTGTCGCACTGACATCAGGGAAGAGGCGACGACAACCGACGCCGGACCTAGACTTTGGAATTCGGCCGACCGACGGCAGGAGAACCCATCTGTTATGACTGCAGCTGTATTAGCACTCGAACATCTACATTTATGGTAGGTACAAAACTGTACTTTCTCTGGTCCTCAGTGAGTGGCTTTCGCAGCCCCGGATACCCACTTCTGTGGATTCGCAGGCAGCTACTAAGACCCTTTTGGAGTCCGATCTGCCACAAAACTCTTCTTTGACTAAGGATCCTGCGGTTGTTTCTACCTTGGATGGGCCCGGACCTGCTGAGAAGGCACCGGCTTCCAAGAAAGTCCTTCACACTACCGATTCTCGACACAAACCGACTTTAACAATACCGTTCTTTCGAAAACTACCGAGTTTCTTAGGTCCAGGTTACAACCCCCACCCAAGAAACAGACGACCCAATCTCTGGCACCTGCTTCCTTGCCCCAGTCTCACATGCTTAAAATGGCAGAAGACTTATCATGCTGATCAGGGGAAGCCAAGCTACCCCTTCCAAAAGAAAAAGAGATCTGTCCCCTGTAGTTTTGACTGTAGAGGAGTCCGATGACTCTGATGCATCTGAGTATGAAGACATGCAACCCCTCTCCGCTTATGAGGATTCTGATGCAGAGGATTCCATTCCTTCAGCCTCTCCCCCAAAAGAGTTTTCCTTTGGGGAAACCCTTCATACCTTAAGGGAACATTTCCAATGGGAAAGTCAGGACTACCTTCAGTCTAAAAAGAGACTCTGGGATTTCTTAGATCTTCCACAGCACAGACCCCTGGCCATCCCCCCAGTCCTGGAGGTTGTGGAGGATGTTTTCCTGGAATCCAGCTCGACTCCTGACACCCTTCCTCTTGCACCCAGAAAAAACAGGTATTACAGAGTCCCTGACTCGCCCAAATTTCTTTTTAGAAATCCTACTGCTGACCCAGGGGTAATTTCTCAAGGGCCTAAAGGAATTAAGGCAACCTCTGCTAAGAATCCCAGCCCCTCAGATAGGGTTTCCCGAGCACTAGACAGATGGGGTAAAGAAGTATACACCTCAGCTACTCTTGCTATCAGAGCACTAAATTGTCAGTTCCATATACTAAAAGTTCAGCAACATACCCTGGAACTCCTCAAACAAAAAATGTCTTTCTTTCCTGCTTGTGCAGAATCGAAGGGCTTACAAGAGTTAATGCATTCTGCAAGTCAGGTAACTAAACACACTTTGCACTGTGGTTTTGACGCCCTAGAAGCTTCTTGCAGGGCAGCAGTCACCGGTTCGGTTCTCAGAAGGCATGCGTGGCTTAAGGAACGGTGCTTGCCAGACCATGTTAAATCTAAATTGTTGGATACCCCCTTGCACAAAGACAACTTATTTGACACTAAGGCAGAAGAGATCTTAAAAAAGATGGAAGAAAAAGCTAAATCTGTGCAGAAAGTTAAGGATTTCTTACAAATCTAACCACCCAGGTTCAGCAGGCATTGTCCCTCCAAGTACTGGTCCTTTCCTGCTCCCAGCAGGTCAGTTCAGCCCAGACCCCGGGGAACCAACCCCCACAGACAGCAGCCACAGGGAATGCAGAGATCTAAGCAGTGGACTACTTCCACTTCAAAACCAGGGAATTCTAAGCCACCCCCTTATGGTAAGAACTCACAATGATTCTCCTCCCCCACCCCCTCCCTATGTCTACATCCACTTACCCCTAGGAGGAAAACTATCCCTTCATGCAAACACCTGGGCCACCATTACCATCGACTGCTGGGTTCTCAACATAGTGTCCCAGGGATACATATTTTCTTTCCACATCCTTCCAACTCCAAAAGGGTTCCCAGATCTACCTCAAACCAGAGGGCAGAGGCGCAAAAGCAAGTCCTTTCCCTACTCTCCATGAGGGCAGTAGTTCGACAGAACAGAAAGGCCAAGGTTTCTACTCCAGACTTTTTCTGGTACCTAGGAAAGAGGGCACCTGGCACCCCATCCTTGATCTGTCCATTCTAAACACCTTCCTGATGATCCCAAAATTCAAAATGCTCACCCTACAGCAGCTGCTACCCATGCTCTCCAAGGATGCTTGGCCAGCCACCCTAGACCTAAAGGAGGCCTACCTCCACATTCCTATCAGGGAGTCATGCAGGAAATATCTCCGTTTCAGAGCAGGATCTCAGCACTTTCAGTTCTCTGCACTTCCCTTTGGCTTATCTACTGCTCCCAGAGTTTTCAGAAAATGTCTGGCTACGACCATTGCCTGTTGCAGACAAAGGAATATCCAGATTTACCCATACATAGATGACTGCCTAATTCAGGCAGACAACCAGGAAATGCTGCTCAAGCACTTGGCCTTTGTGAAGTCCCTAGAGGGTACACAATCAACGAAAAGAAATCCAAACAGGTACCCACCCAAAAGATAATATTCCTTGAACAAGCCTGGACACAGCATCCCAGATGGCTTTCCTTACACCAGAAAAGCAAACCTTCCTGAGAGCCTACTTCTCTCAACTAGCCACCAGACCCCAACTATCTGCAAGGAAAATCCTGCAAGCTCTGGGGTTTATGGCATCTTGCATTCTACTCCTTCCATATGCCAGACTGCATATGAGGAAACTTCAGTGGTATCTAAAAAGCCTTTGGTGTCAACACTGTCAAGACCTGGAGACTCTTATACCTATAATACCTTGCCTCAGAAAAGATTTTCTTTGGTGGGCAACAGCATGCTCCCTCAACAAAGGAATAGCTTTCTTACCATCCTACACCACCCAGACCCTACAGATGCATCAGATTATGCCTGGGGTGCACACCTGGATGGCAGGTGCATACAGGTCCAATGGAGCCCACAGCAAATCCATCTGCACATCAACCAAAAAGAGATGATAGCTGTCCAGCACGTCTTTATAGCTTTCAAGCCCCTGCTTTCCTGATCAAAACAGACAACACAACTGCGATGTGGTATATCAACAAGCAGGGAGGGACCGAGACCTACTCTCTGTGCAGGCTGGCCATGACCCTCTGGCACACAGCCTCTGACATGCAACTCCACCTGTTAGCACAGTTCCTACCGGGTTCTCTCAACTCACTGGCAGACCACTTAAGCAGAAGTCTTCTGGACCCACACGAGTGGCAGCTCAACAGAAGAACCTTCGTCCTAATAACTCAGAAATGGGGCACCCTGAAGGTCGACCTGTTTGCCTCCCACACCAACCATCATCTCATCAAGTTTTGCACCAGGGAGCATCACTGCAGGGCTTGGAAAGTGGATGCGCTGTCCTTCCCCTGGGTCAATCCTATCGGTCTATGCCTTTCCACCACTACCTCTTATCCCCAGGGTACTACTCAAAATAAAGAAGGAAAAATCAAGGACAATTCTTCTAGCTCCAGACTGGCCTCGTCAGAACTGGTACCCTTTGCTACGCAGTCTGTCCCCTTGGCATCTCCCTCAGATTCCAAACCTCCTGACGCAGAGGGAAGGGGAATTCATACATCCCCAATTGCAGACGCTCAATTTGGCAGCTTGGCTTATTCCCTAACCCCTGATCAATCTGCCAACCTCAGCAAACAGGTTCTAGATGTTATACGTGAGGCCAGACACCCTAGCACTAAGAAGTCTTATGCTGACAAATGGAAAAGGCTCTGCACCTGGATTCAGGCTAAGGGAGGCAATACAGCTCAGCCCTCCCTCCCTGTCTCTCATCCTGGATTACTTAGCTGACCTGCTACACAGTGGAATCTCTTTTCCTCTATTAAAATTCATGCCTCTTCTATCTCTGCTCATTTTCCCACTGAGCAGCCCCTTTTCTTGCACCCTCTGATCAAACAGTTCCTAAGAGAGACTAGCGAATTGAGGCCACCCAGAAGAGCACCAACCCCAGCTTGGGACCTTAATCTTGTGTTGGAAAAGCTCACCCCCCCCCGAACCTTCCTGTTCAGCAGAGCTAAAATTTCTCTCCTGGAAGACCGCTTTCCTTCTGGCCATCACTTCAGCCAGAAGGATCTCAGAGCTGCCTGCAAGCACTCATGGCTGTAGAACCCTTCATCATCTTCCATGCTGACAGGGCAGCCTCCACCTCTGCAGCTTTCCTTAGAGGAGTCCCCACCAGGGACATGCTGGAGGCTGCCACCTGGACAACTGTTCACACTTTCACAAAACATTACCACCTGCCTATCTTCTCCAAGTCCAGGGCAGGGTTTGCCTCTGCAGTCTTGCAGGGCATCCTAGCCAGACCCTAGTTTCCTTGACTGCCTCCACCCTTTTCCTCAGTTTTGGGAATCAACCCACATGTGATGACTGCAACAGTGAAACACGAAGAACATAGTACAGTTGTGTACACTTACCATAAATGTAGATGTTCGAGTGTATTCACTGTTGCAGTCCTGCCTTCCCCCTCTTCTTTCTTCTCTTTCCTTACAAGGGATACATTGGTATTTACTTTCTACTGGTGGAGTTCTTCCACCAGAACCTGGCTCCCACTTGGGGGCTCCTGACAGGTTAGGGCAAGAAGAACTGATGTAATGGCATCGGCTGCCTTACTTTATACTACTGATGACCTGACAGTCCTGAAGCGACAGCAACTGACGCAGATATATTAAATCTATGGTATTCGGGCTGGCCGAGGGCTACTCTGGTAGGGATAACCCAAATGTGATGACTGCAATAGTGAATACACTCTAACATCTACATTTATGGTAAGTGTACACAACTGTACTTTTCTAAACAAATTATTTCATCTTGGATTTCTAAGGCTAATGTGGGTTGCTATGAGTTCCATGGTAAGTCCTTGCCTACTTCTGTAAGAGCCCATTCCACTAGGTCTGTGGCTTCTTCGAGAGCTTTCTTAAGGGTCTGGATACTACTATTTTGGAGGCTTCTTCTTGGTCCTATCTGCACACTATTGTCAAACTTTACAAAGTTGGACTCTATTTCTATGTCCAGAGCAGGGTTTGCTAGGGTTGTTCTCCATGGTTTGTGGAGAATTCTTCCTTATAGCCTTCCTATGTTACACACACCAAAAAAGCAGTATCAAAAGCAGTAAAAGTCCTGTATTAAATTTTTGTTTCTTTTGGCTTTTCCCGGTTAGGGGTCGCCACAGCTGAACTCCGGTCCGCTAATGATTGGCAGTAGAGTTTTACGTGCTGGCTTGCCGGGCCTAATGCAAACCTTCAACGAGGGAACACCCATTCATGCATGTTGCCACACAGAAGACGCTCTAACTGAGAATCGAACGGGCAACGTCTAACTGTGAGGTGACAACGCTACCGCAGCACCACCACCGCAAGTCCTCTATTAAATAAAAATTAAAATCAGAAAATTATATATAAGTACAGAACCAAATATGGCTGTAAAAAAGGCAACTTTAATGAAGATAAAAGGTAAGCGCTTTCATGCCTCACACTAGGCACTTCTTCAGACCAATTACAAAAATCACAAACGCTATATATATATATATATATATATATATATATATATATATATATATATATATATATATATATATATATTGCATCTTATTCAATTATCCAATCAATGAAACAATTTACGTTATCTCAGGATGGGTTTTAAAGGCACATACACATTCAAATCTGGGCTTTTATTTGCCTGTAACAAGGTAATCCATTTTGTTTCAGCTTTCTCAATAATATTATTCAAATCACCTCCTTTCTTATTAACATTTATACATTGTAAAACTAAAATAGTGATCATTAAAATTTTGAAGGTGTTTAAATAAAGCACTGGTAATTTCCCTATGCCTGATATAGCCTGTGTGTTCAGGTAAATGCTTTCTCTAAGTCCTGCATGTTTTCCCCACATAAAAACTACTGCATTTATTGCAGACAACAAGGTAAACTAAATTCTTACTCGAACAATCTGCATAAAATTTAGGAATAAATATAAAACCAGTAACTGGATGATTAAACACCTTAGATTCTGGGATATAAGGGCAAGCTGTGCAATTCCTGCATGCAAAAGTGCCTTTCCACTCAGAGAGTGGCTTAAGCCTCTTGCTGTCACCATAAGAAAGTTGTCTCTTGAGGGGCACACAGTTCTTAAAACAGAAGTGGGGTTCCACCTCCCAAGGTCCCAATTCAGCTATGGCACTCTTGCATATGTAAAGAACAGTGCAGGACTGACTATAAGGACCTAGAATACTTGTGTAAAATCTTACCATAGATGTCCTTCAATTGTATGTTGTAGATTTCTGATGTTCTTTGTGTTTCACATCACCTGTGGGTTATTCTTGCTGTGGTAGCCCTCGGCTGGCCGGAATACCAGAGCCAATGTTTTTGCGCGCCGGCTGCTGTCACTTGTAGTCTGACATCAGGTCATCAGTACTATAAAGCAAGGCAGCTGATGTCATTACATCAGTCTTTCTTGCTGTGGAGCCCGGAGCAGAAGCAGTTTGCATGAGTGCCGGTCGGTCACTACCAGAAGTAGAATTTAAGCAGAAAACGTTTAAAGCTAAGTACCCCATTGTGGACCCTTTTTTTCTTGCTCTAACCAATGTCCGAAAAAGTTAACAATTGTCTCGCTTGTGGAAAGCAGATCCCACACCGAGACTTTTTCATTCTTACTGCATCACTTGTTTAGGCCCAGACCATGACGTCCCTCGTTGCTGGTTCTGTGCCCTCTTTAATGCGAGAACCATTCGCCGTAGAGCTCTTTTTGTAGACAATTATTTTCATATTCTGTCTTCGAATTCCGATATGGCGTCCATCAGCCAACAATCCGCCAACATTCTGAAAAAAACGTAAAGATTGAGACAGGCCACACAAGGCTAAGCCTTCTGATGACGCTACCGCTAAGCAAGTCATTAGTTCACCAGAATTCAGTGAGGCGCTTTTGCAGCCCTTGATGCCCGACTCGCTTTCTATGCAGGCCTCTGCCGGGACCCTTTTGGAGTCTGGTATGCCGCAGAAATCCACTTTGTCTACCAAGTCTTTGGCTGTGTCTGCCTTGATTGGGTCTGGAGCTGCAATGCAGGCACCGGCTTCTTAGGAGGTCATTCGCACTACCGATTCCAGACAAAAAAATGACGTCTTCTCTCCCAACTACCGTTTCTCAGAGACCGACAGATTCTCTCAGGCCTCGAAGCAGGGCCACTCCTAGAAAATCTGCTTCTAGCCACCATCTTGCTACTGCTCCCCCACCCCAAGCTCAAATGCTTAAACTGGTGGAGGATTTCGTCTCCCTTATCCGAGGTACTCAAGCCCCCACTCCAAAAAGGAAAAGGCATCCTCCAGAAATTGACAGACCAAGAGTCGGAGGAATCTGATTATTCTGCCTTTGAAGAGGAATGACTTAATTTAACTGTTTGAGATTAAGATGCAGAGGAATCCATCCACTCTGCCTCCCCTCCAGAGGACCTCTCCTTCGGGGAATCCCTTCAGTCCCTCAGAGAACATTTTCAGTGGGAATCTCAGGACTACCCGCAGTCAAAGAAATGCCTTAAAGAGTTTCTGGACCTGCCACAGCACAGACCCCTGGCCATCCCACCTATTCTAGAAGTGGTGGATGATGTTTTTCTTGAATCCAGTTTAGACCCTGATGCCCTGCCTCCTGTTCCAGCTAAACCTGACCAAGTACTACAGAGTACCGGATTCTCACAAATACCTGTACATGAACCCTACTGCAGACACTGAGGTCATTACACAGGGACCCAAAGGAGCTAAGACTAGTTCTGCCAAGAATCCTCTTCCTTCTGACAAAGACTACAGAGCTCTGGACAGATGGGCAAGAAAGTATACACCTCTGCAACCTTAGCTATTGCGTCACTCAACTATCAATTCCATATGTTAAAATATCAACAACACACTTTGAAACAATTAAAACAGAAGATTGCTACCTCTTCTGATGGCGCCAACTCTGAAGAGCTGGCAGAATTACTATGCTCTTCTTGTCAATTTGCCAAGCACTGTTTACAGTGTGAATATGATGCCTTAGAAGCCTCTAACAGGGCAGTAGTGACAGGATCTGTTAATAGAAGACATGCATGGCTGAAGAAACAACCTCTCCCTGATCATGTCAAGGTTAAACTTATTGGCGTACCCCTAGATA
Source organism: Protopterus annectens (assembly GCF_019279795.1). Classification (NCBI taxonomy): domain Eukaryota; kingdom Metazoa; phylum Chordata; order Ceratodontiformes; family Protopteridae; genus Protopterus; species Protopterus annectens. Next base: position 1,107,627,129 of record NC_056741.1, read on the forward strand.
AGGAACGCCTGTTTGGGGAAAAAGCAGAAGAGGTGATTAAAAAGATGGAAAACAAAGCCAAATCTATGCAAACAGTAAAAGATTTCTTTCAAGTTCAACCACCCAGATTCAGCAGGAGCTTCCCCTCTAAGCACTGGACCTTCCCTGCAGACAGGGCCAAAGCAAGCCCTGCAGGGACAGGACATTCAGGCCCCCTATCCCTGGGCCAGCAAAGAAACAAACAATGGACCACTTCTTCCTCTAAGACAGGGAGTTCTAAGCCAAGTTTCTATGGTAAGCACTCACAATGACTCTCCCTCCCCCCTCTGCCCTCCTTTCACTTATCTAAAACTAGGAGGAAGGCTCAACCTCTTCAAGAACAATTGGGTCTCTATAACCAAGAACCAATGGGTATTAAAAATCATTTCTCAGGGATACTTCAGCGAACTCTCAGTTCCAAGAGGGTAACCTGGCCTCTCCCCAAACCAGTGGGCAGAAACATTAAAATAGGTAAAAACACTAATATCTCAGGGGGCAGTAGGAAAAGGTTTTTACTCCAGACTATTCCTTGTACCCAGACAAGAGGGCACTTGGCGCCTCATCCTGGATCTATCCAAACTGAACACCTCCTTGATGGTCCCCAGATAAAAAATGCTAACCTTGCAGCAGCTCCTGCCTGTGCTCACACCAAATGCTTAGCTGGTGACACTAGACCTAAAAGATGCCTACCTCCACATTCCCATCAGGGAATCGAGCAGAAAATTCCTGCCCTTCAGAGCTGGCAGTCAGCACTTTCAGTTCTCTGCACTGCCCTTTGGCTTATCTACTGCTCCCAGAATAATCACCAAATGCTTGGCCCCGGCCATAGCATTCTTCAGACAGAGAAATATACAGATTTACCCTTACCTGGCCGACTGCCTCATTCAGGCAAACAACAAGGAAAAGCTGCTCCAGGATATTTTCTTTGTCAAAAAAATCCTAACTTCCCTAGCGTTCACCATCAGCAAGAAAAAAACAAAGCAAAACCCCACCAGGAAAATTGTTTTCCTGGGAGCTGTGCTAGACACAGCAACTCTCATGGCCTTCCTATCCCTAGAAAAGCAGAGCTTTCTGCCTGTATACTTCACCCAGCTGGCTTCCAGAAGTTACCTCACTGCAAGGAAGTTCCTGCAAGCCCTAGGATACATGGCATCTTGCATCCTTCCCTTCATCCTCCGCCCTTCTGGCCAGACCATCACCACTGACACCTCAGACATAGCTTGGGCAGCTCACCTAGCAGGCAGGTGTACCCAAGGCCTTTGGAATGCCCAGCAACTTCACCTGCACATCAACCAGAAGGAAATTATGGCAGTGCAAACAACCCCATCTCAGGCCAGGGGTCCTCCTTATAAAAACAGACAACACCACAGTAATCTGGTACATCAACAAGCAAGGGGGCACCCAATCTTACCCCCCTGTGCAAGTTCCACATGAGTCTGTGGCTCACAGCCACCTCCATGGGGCTACACATGATTGCCCAATAATTACCAGGGATCAACATCACACTGGCAGACCACCTAAGCAGAAGCTTGCTGGACTCCCCATGAATGGCAGCTCTACGGAGAAATCTTTCTGCAAATCACGCAGGAGTGGGGGACCCCAGAGGTGGACCTCTTTGGCTTGCACCTCAGACACCAGCTGCACAAATTTTTTACCAGGGAGTATCACTTCCTAGCATGGAAGGTGGATGCCTTGACCTTCCCCTGGAGCTCCCTCTTTGTGTACGCATACCCTCCTCTACTCCTTATTCCCAAGGTTCTGACCAAAATAAGAGAGGGGAGACCAAAGGCCATCGTTATTGCTCCAGATTGGCACAGACAGCATTGGTACCCTTTACTATGCAGTCTGACCTCGCAGCCCCTGAAGCTGCTTCCCCTAAGGTCAGACCCTCTTGACCCAGGAGAGAGGGAAGGTACTGCACCCAGACCTACAGACTCTCAAACTTTCAGCATGGCTCGTACACTAAAAACTAACAAGAAGTCACTATTGAGCAAACAGGTCCTGGACATCATCACAGAGGCCAGAAGGCCCAGCACAAGAAAATTTTATGCAGGAAAATGGAAAAGATTCTGCTCCTGGAAACGATCTAAAGGGGGCAGTTCCTCCCAACCTTCCATCCCTCTCATCCTGGATTACTTAGCAGAGTTGCTCAGTAGTGGCCTCTCCTCTTCTATTAAAATCCATGCTTCGGCCATCTCTGCCTGTTATGATTCAGACCCACCCCTGTTCTCTCATCCTTTTATTAAGCAATTCCTAAGAGAGGCTTCTAATATCAGGTCTCCCAGAAGACCTCCTACTCCACCCTGGGGCCTGAATTGTGTTAGAAACTAACCTTACCTCCTTTTGGACCTCCCGCTTCAACAGAATTGAAGTACATCTCCTGGAAGACTGCCTTCCAACTAGCTGTCACCTCAGCCAGAAGGGTCTCGGAACTTCAAGCTCTTATGGCTGTCAAGCCCTTCACAATTTTCCATGCAGACTCTCCCTGAGGACTAATCCCTCCTTTATGCCCAAGGTGGTATCTGATGTGACCCTTAACCAGGCCATACACCTTCCCACCTTCTTTCTCAACCCTCAAAACAAGGGGGAAAGAATTCTACACTCACTAGACGTGCAGAGACAACTCAGATACTATCTGGACCACACTAAGCCATTCAGAAAAACCGACAAGCTTCTTGTAAGCTTTGCCCCAGAGACAGAGGGGAAGCCCATCTCCAAACAAACCATTTCCAAATGGATTTCACACTGTACCCATTTTTGCTACAAGCTACATGGGAAACTCATCCCTAAGTCGATCCATACCCAGTCCACTAGGGCAACCTCCACTTCCACTGCCTTCCTCAGAGGAGTACCTACCAGGGACATATTGGAAGCGGCCACCTGGACCTCGGTCCATACCTTTACAAAGCATTATCACCTACCTCTGTTTTCTAAGTCTAGGGCAGGGTTTCCTCTGCAATCCTGCAGGGTTTCCTGACCCATACCTAGGACTCTACCTGTCCTTCCACCCTTTACCTCAGCTTTGGGAATCCTCCCACAGGTGATGACTGCAACAGTGAAACACAAAGAACATAGTACAGTTGTGTACACTTACCATAAATGTAGATGTTCGAGTGTATTCACTGTTGCAGTCTTGGTTTCCCTCCCTCTATCCTCCATTTCACATTTTCCCCTAGAGGGACACAGGCTTCCCAAGGTGGCTGTTAGCCACCAGAGCCACTACTCTCTTTTTCGTTGTGCTTCTGATGGGTTAGGGCAAGAAAAACTGATGTAATGACATTGGCTGCTTTACTTTATAGTACTGATGAATTGATGTCAGACTACAAGCGACAGCAGCCAGTGCACAAAAACATTGATTCTGGTATTCAGGCCTGCTGAGGGCTACCACAGCAGGGATAACCCACAGGTAATGACTGCAACAGTGAGCACACTCGAACATCTACATTTATGGTAAGTGTACACAACTGTATTTTCCTCCTACCTTTCCTCTGCATCTTGTCACTTCCCTGGATGACTTGTTTTCCTTAGGACTCTATTCCTCATGGGACATTCTTTTTCTAAGGATGGTACATGCTGATGTTGTCAAAGCAGATGTGTAACATCCCACGTTCTGGCAGTGGCCAAAAGCTTTTGTATACTGGCCGGACGTCGGGTCATAGGGTGGAATACAACCTATATGTAAAGAATACTGCAGCATAGAAAAAAAGAACATCTATGGTTGTGGTAAGATTTTACACAACTATTCTTTGTAATGTACCTTCCTCTTGCACAAAATCCTGACCATAACTCTACTTCTGTTTACAAAGCAGATTGTTTGCAGTTCTGCAAGATCTAGCCCCCTTATCCATTTTATTTGCAAGATTCTGCTTGAATCATACTGTCCCACTAATGTTTGCTGTTTTTACCTACCTATCTAAGTACTTGCCCGAAATCTGGTGGTCTGCAGCATATCAGATACCCCCTCCCACTTATTTCTCAGGAGGTGAAAAAGACTTTATGAGTTACTTCTGACACATGGAATTTGATATGTACAAAATTAAAAAAAATGAACAAGTTTTCCTCAGTTCTGGAATTGTCTTAAACATTACTTGTGTTATTGTTGACAAAGGCTAACGGTAACTTTTCCACTTGCCTTTTTTGTTTTCAGATGCATAGTTTCAGTCTCCCTTCTTCATATGAATGGTGTTTTACATTAGTGACACGTTTATTGTTTTTTGAATTTACTTTATTTGGATTATTCGCTCTTGTATTCTGTTAAGGTTTTCGCTTCTGTTATATTTTCAGTTCGCTAACTTGTTACTATGAATATGCTATTTAGTGCATAGTTTGTGGGTAATTTCTAGGCATGTATCAAGGAGACAACTGAGCACCCTGTCTCACTTTCTCAATTGCCCCAGAACACTGCCTGGTTATTTGACTTGTTTAGAAACACAGAATAGGCAAATGACTGAGGAAGTGGAACCATGAACTACAGGAAGCAGTTTAACAGATGTTCTTCACGTTTCACTGTTGCAGTCATCACACTTGGGTTATCTGCCTGCAGGTAGCCCTCAGCCAGCCCGAATACCAGAGACTTAGTGTTTCTGCGTCGGATGCTGTCGCTCCAGAACTGATGTCAGGTCGTCAGGGGTATAAAAACAGGCAGCCGACGCCATTACATCAGTCTTTCTTGCTGAGGAGCCCAAAGCAGAAGCAGTTTGCAAGTGCTGGTCAGCCGCTACCTGAATTTTCATTTACGAATTGAATAATCCTGAAGTCTTTTAAAGCTAAGTACCCCATTGGGGATCCTTTTTTCTTGCTCTAACCGATGTCAGAAAAAGTTAACAACAGTCTTGCGTGTGGAAAGCAAATACCTCACAGAGATTTTCATTCTTACTGTGTCACCTGTTTAGGCCTAGACCATGACGTACCTCGCTGTCGGTTTTGTGCCTTGTTTAACGCCCGAACCATTCGTCGTTGGACTCTCTGTCGTTAAATTCTTTTGCTCTTGATCTCCGTATTCTGAAATGGCTTTGGTAAGCCATCTGACTACCAATATTCCGAAAAAACATAAAGAAAAAGACAGAGATAGACTGCATAGGTCCAAAGCTGCCAACGACGGCTCCGTTACGCTAGTCGTCAGCCCACTGGTATTAAGCGAGGCGCTTTTGCAGCCCCTGATTCCCATGTCAGTGGGTTCGCAGGCCTCTACTGAGACCCATTCGGAGTCCAGTATGCTGCGAGACTCTTCTTCAACTATGGAACCTGCGGATGTCTCTACCTTGGATGTGTCCGGAGCCGCTATGCAGGCACCAGCTTCTGAGGCAGTTATTCGCTCAACCGATGTTCAGCTTAAACCAACGACTTCTTTTTCAACCAAAACTAGTGAGTTTCTTAGGCCCAGAGTATGCACTGCGCCTAGAAAACAGACGACCAAAGCACACGCATCTGCTCCCATGCCACAAAAACAAATGCTTAGAATGGCCGAAGACCTTATAACACTGATTAGGGGAAGTCAGCCTTCCCCTGCTAAAAGAAAAAGAGACCAGTCCCCTATAACTTATACAGACCAGGAGTCCGATGACTCTGAGATTTCTGATTATGAAGACATGCCCTTGTCTGCTTATGAGGATTCAGATGCAGAGAAATCCATTCCCTCTGCCTCCTCTCCAGAGGATTTTTCTTTTGGCAAAACCTTGTATACCTTAAGAGAGCATTTCCACTGGGAATGCCAAGACTATCCTCAGTCCAAAAAGAGACTCAGAGCATTTCTAGAGTGTTGCCTCAGCACAGGCCTTTAGCAATTCCCTCTGTCCTAGATACTGTTGATGAAGTTTTTATGGAGTCCGGTCTTACTCCTGATACCTTACCTCCTGCCCCTAGGAAACCAGACAGGTACTACAGAGTACTTGACACTCACAAATTTCTTTTCAAGAATCCTACTGCTGACCCAGAGATAATTTCCCAGGGGCCTAAAGGTATCAAGGTAACTACAGCCAAGAATCCCACCCCTTTGGACAGGGATTCCAGAGCTTTGGGTAGATGGGGTAAGAAGGTATATACCTCTGCAACTCTTGCCATTAGGGCATTGAATTGTCAGTTTCACTTGCTGAAGTATCAGCAACAGATTATGGAACTTATTAAACAAAAAGTGGCAACCTTTACAGACTGTGGCAATCTTTACAGACTGTGCAGAAAATAAAGAATTGCAGGAGCTTATGCACTCCGCAAGCCATGTTAACAAGCATACTTTGTAGTGTGGCTTTGACACCCTAGAAGCATCTTGCAGGGCAGCAGTCACTGGCTCTGTACTGAGAAGACATGCTTGGCCCAAGGAGCAGACTTTGCCAGACCATGTAAAGTCAAAGTTACTAGACGCTCCTTTGAACAAGGACAGTTTGTTTGGCACCAAAGCAGAAGTTGTTCTTAAAAAGATGGAAGAAAAAGCTAAGTCTATGCAGACTGTTAAAGAATTCTTACAAGTACAACCCCCTAGATTTGGTAGGCATTGCCCTTCCAAACAGGTCCTTTCCAGCCCCCTTCAGGCCTTCTCAAACCAGACCCAGGGGAAACAGACCACCCAGACTACAGTCTCAGAGTATGCAGAGATCTAAGCAATGGAGTGCCCCCACCCCTAAAGCAGGGAGTGGTAAGCCACCTCCCTATGGAAAAAACTCACAATGACTTCCTTACTCCACTCTCCATCCCTGCCCAATTGTTTGTGCCTCTAGGAGGAAAACTTGCCCTTCATGCAAAAAACTGGATGTCCATCACACAGGAGCAGTGGGTCCTCAACATTGTTGCCCAGGGGTACAAATTTTATTTCCATTCACTGCCAACCCCAAAAAGGTTTCCAGACCTTCCTCCAAACCAGTGGGCAGAGGCTCAAAACCAAGGAGTTTCCCTGCTCAGTATCAGAGCTATTCAGCCAGTTCCAGCAGAACAGAGGGGTCAAGGATTCTTCTCCAGACTCTTCCTGGTACCCAGGAAAGAGGGCACTTGGCAACCAATCCTGGATTTTTCAATTCTCTACACCTTCCTGGTGGTACCATAATTCAAAATGCTTACCCTGCAACAGCTTCTTCCTATGCTAACCAATGATGCCTGGTTAGTCACCCTAGACTTAAAAGAAGCCTATCTGCATATCCCCATAAGGGAGTCATGCAGGAAGTATCTATGTTTCAGGGCAGGATTTATGTATTATCAGTTCTCTGTACTTCCCTTTGGCTTTTTTACTGCGCCCAGAGTTTTCCCAAAATGCCTGGCTCCAGCCAGTGCATACTGCAAGCAGAGAAATATCCATATTTACCCATATTTGGATGACTGCCTGATTCAGGCAGACAGTCAGGAATTGCTGTTGCAGCACCTGACATTTGTAAAACACCTTCTCACTTCCTTGGGGTACACCATCAGTGAAAAGAAATCAAAACTGGTACCCATTCAAAAAATTGTATTCCTGGGAGCAAGCTTGGACATAACATCCCAGATGGCATTCCTCACTTCAGAAAAACAAGACTGTCTGACAGCCTACTTCAAACAAATGGCCACCAGAACCCAGCTATCCGCAAGAAAAATACTGCAGGCCCTAGGGTTCGTGACCTCATCTGTACTGCTAATTCCATATGCAAGACTACATATGAGGAAACTTCAATGGTACTTAAAAAGTCTTTGGTGCCAACATTCTCAGGACCTGGAAACTGTCATTCTTATCATACCCTGTCTAAGGACAGAGTTCCTTTGGTGGGCAGAAGCATGCAACTACAACAAGGGACTGCCATTTTCTCAACCCCACACCACCCAGACCCTAACCACAGATGCATCAGACTATGCCTGGGGAGCACACATGGACGGCAAATGCATTCAGGGCCACTGGAGCCAAAGTCAAATTCATCTGCACATCAACCAAACAGAGATGCTAGCTGTGCAGAATGCCCTGACAGTATTCAGATCCCTTTTTTCTCACCACAGTTATGTGGTACATCAACAATCAGGGGGGGAAACCCACTCCTACCCACTCTGCAGGTTATCCAATCAGGGGGAAACCCACTCCTACCCACTCTGCAGGTTATCCATGGCCCTGTGGTACACGGCCTTGGATATGCAAGTTCATTTGCAAGCTCAATTCCTGCCAGGAAAACAAAACTCACTGACAGATGACTTGAGCAGAAATCTCCTAGACTCACACGAGTGGCAATTGGAGCCCAGCACCTTCAACCTTCTGATTCAGAAATGGGGGACCCCAGAGGTGGATCTCTTTGCCTCCCCCTGCAATCACCAGCTCAGCAAATTCTGCACCAGGAATCCTCACAGCAGGACATGGAAAGTGGATGCCCTATCTTTTCAGAGGGTAAATCTCTCAATCTATGCCTTTCCCCCTCTGCCCCTTCTCTCAAGAGTATTACTCAAGATAAGATAGGACAGGCCAAGGACAATCCTAATTGCTCCGGACTGGCCACGCCAGCACTGGTACCCACTCCTGCGCAGCCTGTCACCAGTGCCACCCTGGCACCTACACCAGAACCCAACCTTGCTCTCTCAGCAGGAGGGACAGATTTTGCATCCACAACTGCAAACCCTAAATCTTGCAGCATGGCTTATTCCTTAATTTCTTCCCTGGCATCCCTAAGCAAGCAGGTGCTGGATGTCATTCTTGAAGTCAGAAGAACCCAGTACAAGAAAATCCTATGCTGATAAGTGGAAAAGGTTCTGCTCCTGGATTTAATCTAAAGGAGAGGACACAACTCTGCCCTCCCTGCCTCTAATCCTGGATTACTTAGCAGATCTACTCCACAAAGGCCTGTCTTCTCCTCCATTAAGTTACATGCCTCCGCCATTTCGGCTCATTACAATACTGCGCCACCTCTCTTCTTGCACCCTCTTATCAAACAGTTCCTGAGAGGGGCAAACAACTTAAGGCCACCAAGGACAGCACCCACCCCTGCTTGGGACCTTAACTTTGTACTGGAAAAGCTCACGCTTCCCCCATTTGAACCTGCTGCGTCAGCTGAGTTAAAATTCCTCTCTCAGAAAACAACCTTGCTTCTGGCCATCACTTCAGCCAGAAGAGTGTCTGAGCTACAAGCATTTATGTCTGTGGAACCCTTCATTATTTTCCATGCTGACAGGGTTTCCCTCAGAACTAACCTTTCCTTTATGCCTAAAGTGGTGTCCAGTCTGGCTCTAAATCAATCCATCCATTTGCCAACTTTCTTCCCTAATCCTTAAAATAAAGGGGAGAGGATCTTGCACTCCTTGGACATGCACAGACAACTCAGATTCTACTTTGATAGGACTAAGCCCTTCAGAAAATCTGACCAATTACTAGTCAGCTTTGCAACAGGGGCAGAGGGCATGGCCATTTCAAAACAATTGATTTCCAAATGGATAGCACACTGTGTCCACTTTTGCTACAAGCACCATGGGAAACCAGCCCCTCGGGGGGGGGGGGGGGGGGTCAGATCACATTCCACTAGGGTGACATCTACCTCTACAGCATTTCTCAGGGGAGTCCCTACCAGACATCCTCGAAGCTGCTACCTGGAGTTCTGTACACACCTTCATAAAACATTACCACCTACCTATCTTTTTCCAAAACCAGGGCAGGTTTTGCAACAGCAGTCCTGCAAGGCATACTAGCCAGCCCGAACTCACCTTGACTGCCTCCACCTTTCTTCAGCTTTGGAAATCCACCCAAGTGTGCTGACTGCAACAGTGAAACACGAAGAACATAGTACAGTTGTGTACACTTACCATAAATGTAGATGTTTGAGTGTATTCATTGATGCAGTCCTGGTTTCCCTCCCTCCAGCCCCCTGTTTTCTCTCTCTCTCTCTCTCTCTCCCCTCTCTATTGCTGTTACTCACCCCTTTCAGGAACTATTGGTATTGGTATTTACTTTTTACTCATGGTGTTTTCCCCACCATAACTTAGCTCCCTATTGGGGGGATCCTGACATTTGGGGCAAGAAAAAGTGATGTAATGGCATCTGCTGCCTGTATTTATACCCCTGACGACCGGACGTCAGTTCTGAAGCTACAGCATCTGACGCAGAAATACTAAGTCTCTGGTGTTCGGGCCGAATGAGGGCTACCTGCAGGCAGATAACCCAAGTGTGATGACTGCAACAGTGAATACACTCAAACATCTACATTTATGGTAAGTGTACATAACTGTACTTTCATAATACTCAATCCTCTGTACTTAGCTGACAGACATCCATCATGTGCTATTTGTTGTTCATTCACTGCAATTTTATGCTTTGTGTTACTGTGTTGTAAACTGGGTTGTGTCTGAAAAGGGTCTTTTGATCAGAGCACCAACCCAGTTGACAAACTTATAAAATAAAGTGCTTGTTTAATCACCATAGATGAAAACAGATGGGTGACTCAAATAAGGCAAGATGGTTTTGGTGGTTTGTCTGTTCACTCCTCCAGGAGTCTTCTTGAGGTCAGTGTGGTGAGGTTGGTGGACCAGGTCCTCATGACGGTTATTTTTTCTTCTTCCCAAACCCCTGTACCTTCTGGAGCAGGGATTTTTTTCTCCCAGAACTTCTTCAGTTGTTCCTTCTGTGACCTCCTCTGAAGCTTTACAGCTCCACGCTCCGACTACTCTGGTTCCTATTGTTCCGGCACCGACTGCCCCCTTGCCTTCGGTTCAGGACTTGGCTCTGATTTCCTCTATTCCTTTGGAACCAACGGAGTTCCAGGATCATGGCTTCGCTGTCAGGCATGAAAGGTTTGAGTTGATTCCTATAGTTTATTCAGAGTCATCCTTTCCTCTTGGGACTCCAGCAGCTGGGGTTACTTCTTATCTTCAGCCTTGGAGGTTGATCTCTTGGGGCAGGGTGTGACCCCGTTTCCGAGTTTGCCTCTCTCTGTTCTGGGCTCCCATCCCTCCTTGGGTGGGGCTTATTTTCTAGACTTTGGAGAGGGCATTGGCCACTGCAAGGTTCTCAGGTGGCTCCTTCTATATTGGAGTTTCATCCCCTGACCCCTTCTTACTGTGAGCTTCCACTAACCTCCGCACCTGGACAGCAAGTTCCAAGCTTGCGAGATATCCAAACTGAGGATCATCCTTCTTCTGAGACCTCCTCAGACACTCCCAGTGAAGTCTCCTAGGAAGAAAATGTGCAAGAGGAAACATCTGAACTCCCTTGAAGAGTCTGTCACTGAGGACACTGATTTTGATGACAGGGAGGGTTCCCTCTGGTCACCCCAAGAAGAAGTTTCCTTTGGAGACCTTCTTGAGATCCTTAAACAGAGGGGTAACCCGGAAGCCCAAAGACTTTACCTGTGAGGAGTCTGTGTACTTGCAAGCCTTGGGTTCTCGCGCATCTACTTCCTAGGTGACCCCTTCCGCTGACATTGCTCAGCGGGCTTAAAAATCTCCCGACTCCATAGTATCAATTTCCCGGAGACCGGATAAGATCCTTTCTGCACCTGAGGGCCATCATTATTGGGTTAAAGGGCTAGCAGTAGATGTCATGGTGGTAGTGGCAGCTACCAAAAAGGAACTCGATGAGGAAAGTTCTTCTGTTCATTCCCCTAACAGAGAGTCTAGTGCAATGGACAAATTTGGAAAGTGGGTCTATGCATCATCAGCCTTCCCCTTAAGGTCCTTGAATTTCCTGGAACATTTTACTAGGCCTCAGAGGTATCTGATTGAGGAACTTGAACTGTCAGACACCCGAGAAGAAGGTGTATTGGATAAGGTCCAAGAAAAAGTGGTCTTTCAGTTAGCTACCCTGTAGTCTATTTCTAACTCGTCCATGAGGCTCATTTCACATGCAGCCAAAGGGCGACCAGGTCAGTTGGTTCAGGCATTGCTATCAGACAACATGCCTGGATGCACTTGTGTGAGTTTGCAGAGCCATTCAAGTCTTCCTTCATCAGTGCTCCTTTTGACGGATCTTCTTTGTTTAGCCCCAAAGTTAAAGAAACTCTAGCCAGGTGTGAGAAGGATTGGAAGACCCTATCTGCTGTGGGCATACATGTTTCTGCCCCTCAGGGATCCTACACTAGGAATCAAAGGAATGGGAAAATGTGGTTTAGAATGCCCCAAGGGCCTTTCCAAGACACACGTGGTGAAGGCTCCCCTCGTGCCAGAGAGGGGAGCTTTAATGGAAGACACTGACCCTGGGGCAGAGGTGGCTGACAGAGTCAGGGTTCCACAGACTCTTTCTCTGGCCAGCCCTTCCAGCACTGCTAAGAGGGCCCGATTTGCTTACTTCTGGAAGCAGTCAGGGGAAGATTTTCTCTGCATGCAAAAGCCTGGTGACAAATAACCACAGACACTTGGATGTAGAGAATTGTTACCAGAGATTGTTATATCCCCTTCACCCTTTATCCCAGACTAACAAGTCTCCTTGATGTTCCACCCAATCAGAGAGACCAAGCGGCTTTAGAAATCCAAAAATTGCTACAAAAAAGAGTTATCCAAGAAGTCCCACCAGACCAGACAGAATCTGGATTTTACTCAAGGTTCTTTTTAGTGTCAAAAAGACAGGGGACTGAAGACCTATACTGGATCTCGGTATTCTAAACAAATTTCTTCAAAGGTCCAAATTCCAGATGGTCACGGTTCAATCTATAATTCCCTTTTTAGAGGGAAAACAATGGGATGTGCTCTATAGACCTTCAATACGCGTACTACCACATAAAGATGGACAAGCACTCCAGAAGGTTTCTGCTCTTTCGGCTGGGAGCCAGTCATTTTCAATTCAGTGTGCTGCCCTTTGGTGTCAGTGTCCTGGAGTTGAGGGCAGTGCTTCTAGCATTGCAAGCCTTTCAATCTGTCCTCCTCGGGACTACTGCATTCCAATCAGACAACATGTATGTAGTCTGGTACATCAAAAAACAAGGGGAAACCAAGTCCTTCCCCCTGTGTCGAGAGGCCCGAAGAGTGTGGTAATGGGCTGTTTCCTTCAACCATTTTCTGATAGCAATGCAATCGCGAGGAATTCAAACGTGATAGCAGACAAACTGAGCAGATGCATTTTACTGCCTCACAAGTGATCTTTCAATCCTGAAATAGCAAGGAGAATTTTTTGTCGCTGCAACCAGCCTTGCTGCGACCTTTTTGCATCACCCCAAAACAGCAAATGCAGATGCTACTTTGCCCTGATTTCCCCCTCAATGGGAGTCACCGAGGGGACGCTGTTCTCGATTGGCCTCAGGATCTCCTCTATGCCTTTTCCTCTAATCCCACTTTTTTTTCTCAAGAAAGCAGCCAGGTTAAGAAGCAAAGTGTTCCTCATTGCACCTTGTTGGCCTTGACAGATTTGATTCCCCTTCATGTGGCCTCATCTAGTTTACCATCCATGGATTCTGGACCCAGTTCTAGACCTACTGTCTCACCCTCCAGGACTGGTGCACCCCAACCTTCAAAACCTACAGCTGACAGCTTGGTAATTCCAATTCTGTTAGTCGCCAGGCATAAAGATATACCTACTCCAGTGTGGAAAATTCTGCTGGCTTCCCATAGACCATCCATCAGGAAACTCTACCTTAGTAAGTGTAAGAGATTTTCAATCTGGGCATATCGGGGACCTTCCTCTAATTTCTCATAGATTATGTAAAGCCTTCCTCAAAGGAACTCTGCGCTTGGAGCCCCCATTTAAAGACCCCCTACTGCCATGGGATTTGACCATTGTTCTCTAGTCTTTGGTGCTTTCCCCTTTTGAGCCACCAACAGTATGCAACCTAAAGTTTCTTTCATGGAAAATGCTTTTCCTTATAGATATAACTTCAGCAAGATGAGCAGGCCTTATGCTCAAAATCCCCTAACTTAAATTTTCACAAGGATAGAGTTTCACTCAGAACCAACCCATCCTTTCTTCCAAAGGTAGTGTGAGTCCAATATTAATCAAACCATAGGCTTGCCTGTTTTCTTCCCCAATATTTCCAACAAAGTATCGTCTACATTTACTGGATGTTCACAAACAATTATGTATCTATCTCAACAGGACTAAAGAATTTAGGAAATGTTAGATATATTTAGAAATTCATAAATGCATGTACTTCTGTTTGCTAGTTAGATGCATATAAACTTCTGTTGCTGTAATACATATAGGAATAATGTAGTCAGTTAAATGCATACATTTCTGTTTGATATAAAAAGAGTTAAACTGTTCTTAGCTGAAAAGCAAGGAAAAAATCAAGTAAATAAACAGCATTCATTCATTTGTGCATAACATGCTGGTACAGCTTGAGAAAAATACAGATAAGGACACCGGTGCGAAAAAGGAACCAAGTTAGAGGCAAGGACAACTTAATGAACTGTCAGGGAATTCACCTTGAAACAAGAACACAAAGGAGCTTATTAACAGACTGCATGACATCATCGGAAGACTGCATGTTCACAAAGATGCTCAAACAGGAAAGACTGAAAAGTTTAATTAGCACACTGCATGACTCCCTAAATACCAAAATAATGACTTTGAGTTCTCAAGACTGTTTTCATAAAAATGTGTGTGTATATATATATATATATATATATATGTGAGATGTAATCCTGTTTTCTAGGGAGGTCTGTTAGAACTGTTTCATGGAGAACATCATTTAACTTGAAGACAGTAGATGTTGTAAACTGACAGTATTGTATGGATAGTCTGTTATATAGACAGTTGCTTTATTAGTTTCTGCGTAATATACTGCTGAAAAGGTTAATAGTCTGCAATGTTTATATGCACTATTCAGACTTTGTTTTCTACGAGGCACTTTAAACATCTGCATTTAATTACTAGGCACTAACACAGAAATAGCAGTCGGCAGGATCATTAAGACACAAGCCCGTGAGTGACATTCACTTCAATCGTTCATTTTTAAATAATTCTTCAGGAAATTAGAACAGTTATTTGTTTCCTTCTCCTGCCCAACTTTAGGGAAGTTCATTTCCAAAGTTACCTTGTCAAGATGGCTAAGAGATTGTATTGCTTACATATGTAATAAAAAGAATTTCAAATCACCTGCACCAGTGAGAGCACATTCCACTAGGTCAATGGCCACTTCAGTCATGTTCCCCAAATACAATATGCGCAGCAGCAATGTGGGCTATTCCACTAGGGCAATGGCCACTTCAGCCATTTTCCCCAAATACAATATGCACAGCAGCAAAGTGGGCTACTCCACATACCTTTACCACTCCTTACAAATTAGATCTGGTCTCCAGGGGAAGAGCTTCCTTTGGTTCTATGGTTCCCAGGAATATCCTTCCATAGGGCCACCCAGGATCTAAAGCAGCTGGAGACTCTGTCCCAACAGTCAAGAATAGATGAAGATCAACAACACACATGGAACGTTATGATAAGACACAACTTCTTTTTCCCAGTTTCCTGTTTCTTCTGTGCCACACTTCTAACATTTGCTATGTACATGAAGAAAATTCTTTGAAGTCTGCTTGGGATGTAAAAATACCTATGCAAACACTGAGCCATACATATGTCTTCCCATTGTTTTCCTGTAATTTGTTTTCAAGTCGCTCTTTCCAGTCTTTTCTAATCTCCTCTGTCATGCAGTATTTTGTATGCCGTACAGCTGCTTCTGTTCTAGATTCGGCTAAAAGCTCTACCAGAGCAGGTCTTCCACTTAAAATCTCCCAATCCTTTTCTTTTTGCGTGTATTCTGAGATCAAGCCATGGTAGGGAAGGCAGTCTCTAACCTGCAATCCAAATGTTTTCTTGGCCTCATCCCACTCTTACCTTTCCTGCTTGAGTTATTTGCACCCATTATTTTTGTTTCCTTTTCCAGATTTTGTCCCTTCATTCCAGCCCTCTCTTGCCAGTTTTGTGTATCCCTACTTATTCATTCCTATTTGCAAAATCTCCTCTTTCCATTCTCAGATTGGATTACTTCTTAAAATACTTTCTGCTACTTCATGAATATAATATGGTTATTCTTCTTTATGATCTGCATCCAAAATCCCACTATTTGTTGAACTTCCCCCTTGCTTCATCATCATGGTGTTTGGTGGTTGCCATAAATGGTTAAGGTGTTTATCTCACAGTCACAAGATACAGAGTTTGATTCTTAAATTTAAAAGGGAAAACTGGCTAGGCTTAAAGCGGCCCATAAGGGCAGCTAGCTTACGACTTAAAGGAACTGTAATCTTCCCTTTCCAATTTTAATTATAACCTTCTGCTTGTGTTATGTATATGAGCCTTAACTGTGTAGCTGTATAATATCACTTCAAATCAAGTAAATCTAAACCACGTTGCTCTTTTGGAAGGATCAGACTTATTCCACTTAACTCTTGCTCTCTTTCCATCCCAGATAAATTCCTTCAGTTCTTTGACTGTTGTCTACAACGTTGACTCTAGTTGACAAAAGTATGCCTGACCTATATAGAAGACTAAAGGGACTAAAAACATTTTCACTGCTTGTATCTTACTATCCATATCCATAAATAAGAGTTTCTGTTTTCTCAATTTTTAATTATCATTTTAGATCCTTTCCATATATGGTTAACTGCCATAACAGAAGCATTTTTAATTCATACACCTAAATACTTCATCTTATGTCCCCAAAAATATAGGTATTGCCAAACCAGTAAGTGTGTGGGTACATAATTTACAGTTGTAGCCTGTCTTTTATCTTCACTAATTTTTTTTATCCTGAAAAGAATTGAAACTGCCTCAAAATGCTCTACAGCACTGAGATGTCCTTTTCTGGATTTGTCAGGTACAAAATAATGTCTGCAAATAAAGCCAACTTTTCTCGATTACCATACCAATTATATCCTTGTATTTCTGGGTACATAATTTTCTTTTCTTAGCAGTGACTATAAATATAAAGTAAATAACAAAGAGGAAAGAAGAATCCCTGCCTTCCGCTGTTGAAGTCTGCGATGAACTTTCCCACTTTAATTCTAGCCTCCAATCCTTCATGAAATCCTTCTAATTAACCTCATTCTGTATCAGGGAATGCAGTTGATTCCAATGCCTTAGTTATAAAATCCCAGCTTACTCTGCCAGTTGTTTTCTCTGCATCAAGATCCACTAACAACAGAGGTATTTGCTTACATTCTACTTCCCCCTGGATCATTATTGCTCTATTAATGTTGTTAAATAGTTGCCTTCCCTCCACAAAACCACACTGATCCATATCTATCAATTTTGACAACACCTTTGCCATTCTTTTAGCTAGTGTAGACATAAGCACTTTATTTCGCTTAAAATTGAAATGGGTCTGTCTAAAGCAGGGTTTGAAGGATCTTTGTCATATATAGCTAACACAGCCACCACAGCTGTCTTCAAAGATGCGGGTGCTTCTCTTCCTTTTAAAATTCTGTTAAACAAAATTTTCCAGATTTTTATCACTTTCTTCCCTCCTAATTTCCAAACTTCTACAGGAATACCATCTGTTCCTGGAGACTTTCCTGAAGATTGATTATATATCACTGTTTTTATCTCTTCACCTACTATCTTAACTGTTAGTTCATAGGTTCCGTAAGTTTGGCAGCAATCCTTTAAATGTTCTGTTGCCTAAGTCATTGTGCCAAAAGTTTTTGTGCTCTGGAGTTATCAAAAAAATAGTTGCTTAACTGTAGTCTTTCTATCTTATACAGATACTCCCTTCTTTTCTCATTTGTAATCTGCATTGCTCCTCCTCTTGTTCTGTAAGATTTCTCTTATTCTGCAATACTTTAACCTTTGTCAGCCCCTCTAAGTAATCTCTATTACTTCTTAACCACATCTCTCTTTTACTTTGACCCTATTTTTAAATAAACTCCATTTTCAGTTTTGTCCCAGTCACTAGCTAGAACTTATTTGTATCTTCCCTATTAACTTTCAAATAATTTCCACTACCTATTCCTTATATTCTTCTCTTTTCAACAGGTAGATGGAAAAACACCAGTGTTTTATTTTTGCTTCATTAACCTACATTTTTCTCTTAGTTTTTATTAGTGCATGATTAGCAATCGTTATTGGATGTGTGTCAAAGCTTTCATTTAAATACATGTTCCTGTGAAATATAATTTATATCTAGTATATCTCAGTTATTGTACTCTGTCATAGTTCCTACTAATGAATTCATACCTTCCATGCCAAATATTTTCATAGGTTTTTTTCATCTACCCTCTTTTTTTTTATATTGTCCCTTCTAGGTCCCTCTTGTACATCCTCATTATTGCAAATCAAATTCCAGTCCCCACCTATAAAAAAATTCCCTGCTGATTATTTCTCCCCAAATTTTCTTATTCTCTTTAACAGTTTTTAGTAGAGTATAAATGCATACTGTTGTAATCCACCTCCC
Organism: Protopterus annectens; assembly: GCF_019279795.1. Classification (NCBI taxonomy): domain Eukaryota; kingdom Metazoa; phylum Chordata; order Ceratodontiformes; family Protopteridae; genus Protopterus; species Protopterus annectens. Next base: position 1,107,645,377 of record NC_056741.1, read on the forward strand.
TTGCCAGTAGCCCTTTACTACCATAAGTCTACCAGTTCCCCCCCCCCCCAGTCTGTCACTGTCGGAGCCCTTCTAGCAATTAGTATAATTACTCTCCTTTTCCTTTGTCCCTGATATTCTGCTAAATAGCCATACTGAAGTCCTCTGTTTGTTAAATTCATATGCTCATTTCTTTCCAAATGTGTCTGCTGCAGTATTGCTATTTGCACCCAGCATTTCTTAATATAATTCACTACTTTCCTTTTTATCTATACCTATAAGGTCATTCATTCCAGGATAATATGGACAGCCTAGTCATCATGATAAAAAGCTATTGTTCCCACCTATTATACATGACCATTTTTTAATGTGTATTCCCAGCTTTTGTGTTGCATGTGAATACTACTGTTTGGTAGGCTGATCTTTTGTAGTTGTTTTTTCTTATCTCCATTTGAATGTATGTCACTTTTTTCAAGACTTGCATGTTTTAATTAAAACCTTGAAACAAATAAAAAACTAAATACAAAATACCTAGTATCCTATTAACTTGGAACAAACACACAAAATTGTGTACATCTTTAAAACATGAAGGTTAACCTCCAGAAGGGAACAGTTGCCCCAAATTGATGGCTGCACCTGCAATCATTAACCTAAAATTAGGGTTACCCATACTAAAGTGCATGCTACAGCCTGTGCTCCCAATTAAACTGATTGCTGTATGTTCTTTTCTTATCTCTCTCTCTTCCCCCCTCCCAGATATGAAAAACGGCGTGTATGCTTTCAGCAAACATCAACTCTTAGTCTAAGAAAAAGTGCACTGGCAATCTTTAAATAAAACTAAATTGTACACTGCTCTGTCACCTGCATTAAAGCATTAAGGCTGTTTTATTCACTTCCCATAATTTCATACTTTCTGTGCGAGTTCTGTCATTTAACTGTACTGTTTTTTTTAAACAATTTTTCTTGAGAAACCTCATATTCAGCCAACTTTTTCTTTGCTAGCCTCTGATTTTTACAGTTTTATCATGTCATCTGAATGACTGGCTAAAGCTTCTACTTGTTCCAGCCTTTTGTTGTTTGACTTGATGTATATTCCTTCAGTTTTTCATTTATTTTACTCACTGCTGAGTATATTTGATTTGTTCTTTCCTATAAAATTACTGGAAGCCATGTTTTGAACCAGAGTTGAAACTTGAACTGCTTTTTGTTAAACAGCAGCAGAATCCTTTCCAGACAGTTTTTTTTCTTTTTACTGTTTCTGGTTTTTTTTTTTTTTTTTTCAGGTTTTCCACATTTCTTGTTTGCTGGCATCCAGGCAGTGTATTTACTAGCCAGTAACTGAAAAAAAAAATCAGTGGCACTCCTTTTTCTCAGTTTGTGTTTTCCCACAGAGCTGAAGTTATGCTGTTGATCAGTGTGCAGCCATCCTAGAAGCCCAGGAGTAATCCCTTTTTAATATTCAAAAGGAAGTTTTAAGAGTTGTCATTCAAAATCAATCTGCTTAATGTAACAAACTGACTTTTAAGTACACTTTTTAGTGTGAAATGGATGCCAATTAAAAATGTAAATACGAATGGGTAAACTTCTCTATTCTGTAAATAGATGAACTAAAACCATTCCCTTCAAAATCTTTCAAAATTAAAACATTTGAATATTTTTTCAACATTTGAACTGAAAAAATATATAAAGGAAGTAGTTCCATTTATGTGAATTAAAAAGTCTCATTACCTGACCCTTCCATAACAGAAATAGGTAATCCATAAAACTCATGAAAATTCACTAATTTTATATAGTGATTTTTTTTTCCACATTCACCAAGAAGTATATTAGCAAATGTTGGAGTCGTTACTACTCCCATCACCACTCTTGATATTTGATGGTTAAGATTTCTTATCAAATGTAAAAATATATATTCTCCAGTATTGTAATACATTAAAGCTTATTTGTTTATTAGCTCAGTCATATTTTATTTTTAAAATGGTCTTACCATGTCTAGTCCTAGGTTGTATAGGAGTAGTAGTATGTAAGGCTTCATTACCAATAGTAATAAAAATGACTTGTTCTAAAATAACATTGGCCATATAATTACTAAAAAAACTTAGCATCTCTTAAAAAAATGCCACATATCTTTCATAAATGATGGTATCTATTTGGCCATAAGCTGTGGAATACCATTTATGTAAAGCACCATGGGTATCATTTTGGAATAGTAAGGGGCGAGTGTCTGCCTCATAGGTGGGTTTTGAGCATCCTTATGTATTTTTGGTATTCTAAAAAGGTAACCCAAGCTAGGAAACCCTACTTAAATTGTAGGATTTTTTTTTCTTAAGACATTCATTGATGTCCTTCTATTCATCTGTTGCAGTATGCTTTATATGAGGGAGTTAATCCAAATAAAAACAAATGACTGGGAGATAGTGCAGCTTTCGAAAAACTTGTATGTAAAATAAAAAAGGTGAGCGCTTTCACAATCACTTAATCGCGTCTTCTGAAGAAGCGATTAAGTGATTGTGAAAGCGCTCAGCATTTTATTTATTTTAATAAACAGTTTTTTCCTACAGACATGTTGTGTTGGCATCGATTTCTTTTTTATTTTACGTACATGAGGGAGTTGCCTGCCCAGGTGACCTGATGTTGGCCAGTATACCAAAGTCTTTTACTACTGTAAGGTGCGTGGTACATCTCACATAGGCAGGTATTGGACGTAGGCCATAAAAGTGATGTACGCACTCACCATCCTCAGAAATCTTTGCCGCCAGTCGGATTGTCAGTCCCCGATGTCGCCCTGATGCCGGAATAGTGTGTTTCTTCTAAAGGTAAGTGCCCCATTAGGGAAACTTTTGTGTCTTTTGCTGCTATAGCCCTATTTCCCTTGAGTTAATATCATCCAAGAAGGGGAAGTGTGATTGTGAAAGGCAGATTCCACACAAAGATCGTCACTCTGTGTCTTTTTTGTCATGGCTCTAACCATGAACTGTTCTATCTGCCAGTCATTTCTTCCCAAGATTCTTCTGAGCAGACTTTCATCCCTGACAATTTATTTAGAGAACCAAAGTTTGATAATTTTAGCCAAAATCGCTATGGAGGGTTCTTCCAGCCCAACAATGGAGCCTTCTGTGAAGCAGAAGGCCAAAAGGCCTAGGCCCAAGGCTTTAGCTGCACCTCTCCCTGCGGCCGTTTCTCCTGAGGTGCATGGTAGCACAGGATGCATTCTGCTCCAGATCTGGATCCTCAGGCTTAACCCATTTTGCAAGCTGCCTTAGACCCAGACCACAGCATGTCCAGAGAGGCCTCACAGGCATCTGGTATAGATGTCCAGGAGGAGCCAAGGCTTATTCTGTTGGAAGGCCCTAGGGGGAATCACGCAGATCCTTGTGAGGAAAGAAGTCGATTCAGACATACTTGAATGCAGGCCTAAGTCTGAACCCCCAACATTACATTGGGTGGACGTGCCTGAAAGACAAAAACAAAAAACTAAGCATACATCCCCTCCTCAAGAAAGAGTGACAACATTTTGCCCAAGGATTATTCAAGGCCTTCATGTCCATTAGGCCTACTACTAGGTCCCCTGCTCCTTCCTTCTCCTAGTCTACCTCTCCCAAAAAAAAGGTCAGACAGCCTAATTCAGAGGAAGAACTTTCATCCAGTGATGACGGTGACTCCTTGGCCTATTCCTCACAAATTACTTCACCATTGGACTATGCCATCGCTGAGGAAGATTCTAATGGGATGGACTCTGCTATGGAGGAAATATCATTTGGAGAAACCCTTATAAAAATGAAGGACCACTTCAAGTGGGACAGCTGTCAAATATCTGATGTCTAGAAGAGGTGCTATGACCTCCAGGTGGAACCCCCCATTCCCTCAGCTATCCCACAAGTTATTCCTGCTTTTATGGATTCTTTTGCTTCCATATCCTTACATCCTAACTCGCATCCTCCAGCCCCTAAGAAGCCAGCCAGATACTGTAATTTCCCTCAAGACTGCAACTTCCTCTTTAAGGCCCCCATTGCAGACCCCTCAGTTATTTCTGTGGTCTAGGACAAAGCCTTGAGGTCCCTTCCTTCCACTTCTCTTCTTTCCTATGACAAGGACAGCAGGCAACTAGAAAGGGTTAGGGAAAAAATATACACTTCAGCTACCCTAGTCTTTAGGGCTTTGAACTGTCAAACACATATAACCAAGCATTCCCTAGAATTTGTCTCAATTATCTAAAATTGTCTCTGATATGCCCAGTTCAGAAAACAAGGCTTTAGCGTCTTCCCTGATTGTTGCTTCCTCCCAGGTGGCCCGTCACTCAGTAAAATGCAGCTGTGATGCTGTTGAGGCTACCTCTAGGGCAGCTGCTTTCGCTGTGTGTTGAAATTGTTTGGTTAGGGCTTCAACCTCTCCCTGAGAACATCAAGGTGAAGCTCATGGATGCTGCCCTTGACAATTCTGCATTATTTGGTTAGGCCTCAGATAAACTCTTTAGAGCACTCAAGAAAAAGAGTTAAAAGAACTCAAGCACATTCTGGTCTCACCATTCCCCAGGTTCCACAGGGACTATCCTTCCAAATTGGTATTTGTCCGCAGGCAAACCCAGCCCTCCAAGAGGAGCAAGGAAGTTCATCACTACTCCACTCCCTTTTCCTCCCACTCACATAAGCAGACTTTTCCTGACGGAGCAGGTTCTTCGGACTCCTCGGGACTTCCCAGCTCTACCCCTCTTTCCCTACACCTCTCCCTAACCCTTCAAGCCTGGAAAACCATCACACAAGACACCTGGGTCTTGAACGTCATAAAACACGGATATTTCATGACATGGCACAAGGTGCCTCCTCCAGGGGTGTCTCACAGCCATCTGCAGTGCAGGTACCCCTTTCCCCCCATGTATTGGCAGACCTGCTGGAATAGGGAACTACACAACCAGTGCCCACACACCAGAAAGGAACAGGCTTCTACTCCTGCATGTTCCTACTGCGCAGAAAGTAAGGGCCCTGGAAACCCATCCTAGATCTCTTCTTCCTCAACATCTTCCTAAAGGTGCCCTCCTTTAAAAATGTTCACACTGCAGTCCTTGTTTTCTCTGATCCTTCCACAGGCCTTTCTGGCATCCATAGACACTGAAGACACCTACCTGCACATTCCCATTCATCCCAAATTTAGGAAATGTCTTCATTTCTCTGTGGCATCCTGGCACTTTCAGTTCTTGGCCTTGCCTTTGGTTTTCTACAGCCCCAAGAGGTTTCACAAAATGCTTGGCCCCAGTAGTCGCATTTGGGAGACTCCAAGCCATTCAAATATTCCCTTACCCGAGTGGCCTCCTATTCCAGGTAAACACACCAGGGGATCTGCAGAGGAGCCTCCACTCAGCCGTTGTCATCCTACAAACAACTAGGATTCACAATCAACTTCAAAAAAATCTGCCCTCACTCCATTCCAAGACCATGTTTTTCTGGGCTGCAGTTTCCAAACAGACAGAATGATAGTGTCTCTTCTGCCTCAAAAGGCACAGGAGCTCTGCCAGACCTTTTCAAACCTCCTTCCCCTGTACCGTTTGTCAGCAGGACAATTCCTCAGGATCCTTGGACTGATGGCTTCCCTCATACCTGTGCTACCTCTGGCAAGGCTTCATATGAGAAAGTTTCATTGGTTCTTGAAGTTGGTGTGGACACAACATGCCCACCCTCTGGAATTTAAATTCTACTCGTACCATGTTTGAAGAAGGAACTTTTTTGGTCGATCCAACAAATGTTCCACAACCTGCGACTTCCCATCCACCCCTTGCCCCCAACTCAGGACCTGTACGCAGATGCTAGGATACAAGCTGGGGGGCTGTGTTGGGACCCCATGCTGTACAAGGACTATGATCTCCCTCTCAGAAAATGGAGCACATAAATGTAAAAGAAATGAAGGCATTGATTCTAGTTCTTCAGTCCTTTCAGTCCCTTCTCAGCCCGGGTCAGTTGAGGATCTGCACAGACAAACATGACTGTTCTCTGGTATGTGAACAAGCAGGGGGGAGGACCATATCCTGCTCCTGTGCAGGTTATCTTTACAGGTTTGGGAGCTAGTCCTTCAACTTCAACTTTCTCTGCAGGGCTTTACATACCCTCCAATTAGAAATCTGTGGCAGACACCTTGAGCAGATCCACAACACATGCCCATGAATGGATGCTTCACAGGGATGTGTTTATGGACATAGTCCACCAGTGGGGTACCCCTTAGACTTGTTTGCCTCCCCTGTGAACAGACAATTTGCAAGATTTTGTGCCAGGGAACCTCACCCTCTGGCATGGAAAGTGGATGCCCTATCAATGTCCTGGAAGGGGATGTTTCTGTATCCATTCCCTCCCCTTCCACTCATTCCGAAAGTCCTGCTGAAGATTCAGCAGGACAGACCAGATATCTTGCTGGTGACTCCCTATTGGTCAAGACAGCATTGGTTCTCCCTTCTCCTGCACCTAGCCATGGGCAGTCATCACAAGTTACCTCCAGGCGGACCTACTCTGACAACACAAGGGCTCTGTCATTCATCCACACTTGGCAACTCTACAGCTGACTCTGTGGGTGATGGAACCCCAATAACATTTAGACACCTGTTCACAGAGGACATGCTTCAAGATGTTCTTCATCTCACATTGCTGCAGTCCTTACACTTGGGTAGTCCGCTGTCCTCGGTCGGCCCGAATATCAAAGTATAAGGCTGACGTCGGTCAAGGCGCATTTGACTGACATCAGGACGTCAGGGTACAAATGCGCATGACTGACGTCATATCCTCAGTCTTTTTTGCCGCATGGTCCGATGCAGAAGCAGCGTTGCAAGTGCCGGTTGGCGTTCTGAAATTGTTCGATTTCGGAGTTTCAGACCGAGTCAAAGTTGGCTAAGTACCCCGTTGGGAATATTTTAGTTTTTTCTTGCCTCAGTGGTTTACCGGATGTCAGAAAAAGTGAATAATTGTATTTCTTGTGGGAAACAGATACCGCATAGAGACTATCATACTTTGTGTATTCCTTGTTTAGGGCCTGAGCACGACGTTGTTGGGTGTCGCTCTTGTGCTAGATTCAATAAGCGCACTATAAAGAGAAGGTTAGATTGTGCCAGGTTAGTCTTCGGGAAGCGGTGCAATTATAAAATGCCATCGGATGCTCCGGCCGCTTCTTCAAGAAGCGCAAGGACAAAGCAGTTAAGCCTAGGCTAGAAGAACCGTCCGTACCGGACGCCGGTTCTTTAGAGGTGTCGGTGGAGCCGGTGGTTCCACCGGAGGTTTCTTTGGGATCCCAGGGAGAGACTTTGTTATTGCAGGATGTGGCCTCTCAGGAGGCAGGTCAGGCTGAGGGGGCTTCTCAGGCTACTATACTCCCCTCCCTGCCTAGGGTGGTTAGGCCCTCTCCTTCTGTTTCCAAGGCTTCTCCCAGAGGCAGGCCAGGTTTAGCTTCAGTTGGTGTCACCCCTAGTTCTTCAGGTACTGTGCCCAAGAAGCATATGCTTAAAATGGCAGAAGATTTGATTACTTTGATTAGGGGTTCTTTGCCCCCTCCTGATAAGAGACCTAGGGTGGAGGCTGAGCTAGGGAGTTTTGAGCAGGCTTGGATGTTTCAGAGTCTTCGGCTGAAGACTTGCAGGAGTACTCTCCTTATTCTGATTCTGATGTGGATGATTCTACTCCTTCTGCTTCTCCTCCTGAGGATTTTTCTTTTTCAGAAACTCTTCATTCCATGAGGGAGCATTTTAAGTGGGAAGGTCAGGACTTCTCTGATTCCAGGAAAAGGCTTAGGGAATTTTTGTTCTTACCCCAGCATAGGCCTTTGGCTATACCTCCTGTTTTGGATGTAGTGGAAGATGTTTTTACAGAGGCTTCTCTTAATCCTGATTCTTTGCCTCCTGCTCCTGTTAAACCGGATAGGTATTACAGGGTGCCTGAAGCTCATAAGTATCTTTTTAAGAGTCCTAGGGCGGACCCAGAAACTGTTAGCCAGGGGCCTAAAGGTGTTAAGGCTTCTGTTGTCAAGAATCCGGTTCCTACAGATAAAGAGGCCAGGGCCTTGGATAGATGGGGAAAGAAAGTTTATACTTCTTCCACTCTAGCTATGAGGGCTTTGAATTGCCAGTTTCACATGTTGAAATACCAAAACTATCTCCTTTCACAATTGAAGTCTAAGGTTGATGCTCTGGCGGAAGGTATTGATTGTAAAGAGTTACAAGATTTAGTACATGTTTCTGAACAGGTGGGTAAGCATTCTTTGCAATGTGGTTTTGATGCTGTACAGGCCTCGTCTAGGGTGGCTGCCACTGGGTCAGTTCTTCGCAGGCACGCCTGGCTGAGGGATCAGAATTTATCTGACCATGTTAAAACAAGGATTTTAGATGCTCCTTTACAATCTGATGTGTTGTTTGGTTCTCCTGTTGAGGCAGTTTTGAAGAAAATGGAAGAAAATTGGAGTTTAATTACCCAAGACAGATGGGTGTTGGATATCATACACCACGGTTACAGGTTTTATTTCCATACCTTGCCTCCTTTCAAAGGCATGCCAGACGTTCCTCCTCAACAAAGAATAGAGGCTCACAAGCAAATTTCTCTGTTACTCCAAATAGGGGCCATACAGCCGGTCCCTATGCCAGAAGTGGGCCTAGGATTTTATTCTCGCCTGTTCCTAGTACCGAAGAAGGGGAACACGTGGAGGCCAATTTTGGATTTATCTATCCTCAACACTTATCTGGACATTCCCAAGTTCAAAATGTTGACGTTACAGCAGCTTTTACCTCTGCTGGGCAAAGATCATTGGATGGTAACTTTGGATCTCAAGGAGGCTTACCTTCATGTTCCTATCAGACTAAGTTGCAGGAAGTATCTGCGTTTTCGAGCTGGGACTTCTCACTATCAGTTCTCTGCATTGCCCTTTGGCTTATCTACTGCGCCCAGAGTGTTCACGAAAGTTCTGGCTCCAGTGATAGCTTTCTTCAGGCTAAAAGGAATACAGATCTATCCTTATTTGGACGATTGCCTGATTCTGGCTCAAGGAAGGGACGAGCTTCTTCTTCATTTGGAATATGTGATAGCAGTGCTAAGATGCCTGGGGTATTCTGTGAACGAAATAAAGTCCAGTCTAGTACCCTCTCAGGGCATGTGCTTTCTGGGTGTAAGACTGAATACAGCATCCCAGATGGCCTTTTTGACCCCGGACAAACAAAAGAATCTTTCCCTTTATTTTCATCAGCTATCTCATCAGTCCGGGCTGACTGCAAGGACAGTCCTTCAAGCCTTAGGGTTCATGGCATCTTGTATTCTGGTGCTTCCCAATGCCAAACTGCATATGAGGAAGCTACAATGGTATCTCAAAAATGTATGGACACAGCACTGCCAGGATCTGGACACTGTCATTCAAATAATACCTTGCATTCAAAAGGAATTTTTGTGGTGGGCTCAGGAATGTCACCTAAACAAGGGACTCTCTGTGACCCGGCCAGAGGCGAGTCAGATTTTAACGACAGATGCCTCAGACAAAGCTTGGGGAGCTCATCTAAATGGAAAGTGGATACAAGACAAGTGGCCTGCCAGACTACTACGTCTACATATCAACTTGAAGGAGATGTTAGCAGTCCAGTTTGCATTAATAGCTTTCAAGGATTTACTTCTTCCAGGGCAGGTGTTGATTCTAACAGACAACACAACTGTCATGTGGCACATCAACAAGCAAGGGGGAACACATTCTTATCCTCTATGCAGGCAAGCAATGATTTTGTGGGAGATTGCTCTCAGTTTACAGCTAAATCTTCAGGCAAGGTTTCTGCCGGGAGCACAGAACTCCTTAGCAGATGTGTTGAGCAGACAAATTATGGATCCCCACGAGTGGAAATTGGATCCTCATGTATTTCAGAAATTGACATTGTCATGGGGAACTCCAGACATAGATCTGTTCGCTTCTCCACTAAACCACCAGCTGCCAAAGTTTTGCACAAAAAGGTTTCATCCCACAGCTTGGAAAGTGGATGCTCTTTCCTTCAATTGGAGCAATCTTCATGTGTATGCCTTTCCGCCTCTGCCTCTCCTCCCAAAGGTACTACTAAAGGCCAGACAAGACAAGCCAAGGATGATTTTGATAGCTCCAGATTGGCCTCGGCAGCATTGGTACCCATTACTGAGAAGCCTGGTATGGAAGCCTCCATGGCCTTTGCCTTCGATTCCACACCTGTTGTCTCAGGAGGACAGTCATTTGCTCAATATCAAGCTTCACTCTCTGCACCTAACAGCCTGGCATATTCTGTTTTGAACCATAGTGAGCCTCCACTTCCACAGCAAGTTTTGAATGTTATTTTGGAAGCTAGAAGGCCTAGTACAAGGAAAGTGTACGCAGATAAATGGAAGAGATTTTTATTTTGGAGTGCAGCAAAGGATTTTGATGTTTCTGAGCCTAATTTAAGTGTGGCTCTTCAATATCTTAAGTTACTGGACAAAGGTTTGTCCTTCTCTTCTATTAAGGTTCATGCTGCAGCAATTTCGGCTCACTATGATTGTGACCCACCATTGTTTTCTCATCCTTTGTTCAAGCAATTTCTTAGAGGGGCAAAGAATATAAGACCCCCACGAAGAGCTCCTACTCCTGCTTGGGATCTCAATTTTGTGTTGGAGAAACTCACTCTACAACCTTTTGAGCCTGCAGCTACTACTGAATTAAAGTTTTTATCATGGAAGACTGCTTTTTTGTTGGCTATTACCTCTGCAAGAAGGGTTTCTGAGTTGCAGGCCCTTATGGCGGTTGAGCCTTTCTTAATTTTCCATAAGGATAGGGTATCTTTACGCACTAATCCTTCCTTTATGCCTAAAGTGGTTTCTAGTGTGGCTTTAAACCAAACTATTCATTTGCCTACTTTTTATGCAAATCCCCAAAATAAAGGGGAAAAGATTTTGCACACTTTAGATGTACACAGGCAGTTGCGATATTATTTGGACAGAACTAAAGGGTTTAGGCAGTCTCAGCAGTTATTTGTTTCTTTTGCTTTGAGTTCTCAGGGCAAGCCTGTGTCAAAACAAACTATTTCTAAGTGGATTGGGTTTTGCATTGCTTTCTGTTATTCCCATCATGGCAAGGAGATTCCAGCCGGGATTAGGCCTCATTCCACTAGGGCTACTGCCACTTCGACAGCTTTTTTGAGGGGGGTGGCAACTAAGGATATTTTGGAGGCAGCTACTTGGAGTTCAGTGCATACTTTCTCTAGGCATTATCACCTACCACTTTACTCTAAATCCAGGGCTGGTTTTGCCACTGCTGTTTTGCAGGGTATTTTGGCAGCTCCTGCTTCCTTATAGTTTGGCCATCCTCCCTTACCTCTGCTTTGGGATTCTACCCAAGTGTAAGGACTGCAGCAATGTGAGATGAAGAACATAGTACAGTTTTGTACCTACCATAAATGTAGATGTTCGAAGATCCACATTGCTGCAGTCCAATTTACCCTCCCTCCTTCCCCTCTGTAGTTAGAGGCGGTTGTGTGGGTTGGGTTGTCAATATGAGGTATATTGTATATATTGTACATATTTTTAGTGCTAGGATGGTTGGTTGTTTGTTTGCTGTCTTTTGGTTTTGACCTTTATTTTGAGGGTCTTCTGACATCTGGGGCAAGAAAAGACTTGAGGATATGACGTCGGTCATGCGCATTTGTACCCTGACGTCCTGATGTCAGTCAAATGCGCCTTGACCGACATCAGCCTTATACTTTGATATTCGGGCCGACCGAGGACAGCGGACTACCCAAGTGTAAGGACTGCAGCAATGTGGATCTTCGAACATCTACATTTATGGTAGGTACAAAACTGTACTTTCTGCGGGAGGCCAGGAGATCTTACTTCTCCTTTGGTTCTTTTATACCTGTGTTAGTTGCTCAGTAATGGCCTAGCTTATTCATCTGTACAAGCACATCTGTCAACCATTTCTGCACGTCGACCTCTTTCAACTCGTTTAGCTTCAGGATTTGAGGCCATGCAGTTCCTCAAAGGTGTCCTCCAAATTTGACCTTCCAAGAGGCCTGCACCCCCTTCCTGGGACCTAAACTTTGCGCTAGAGAAGCTAACCCTCGCACCCTTTGAGCCAGCTTCCTCTAGCTTCTTAAAACATTGCACCTGGAAAACTGTCTTGCCGCTAGCCCTAACCTCTGCCAGAAGGGTCTCTGAGCTCCAGGCCCTGATGACGTCTTCCCCCTTTTTTGATCTTTCACAAAGACAGGGTCTCCCTTTGCACCAATCCCACCTTTATGCCCATAGTGGTTAATGAGTTGTCTTTAAACCAGGCTATCCACTTACCAACCTGTTTTCCTTCTCCCCAAAATACTAGTGAGAAGATTCTGCATACACTTGATGTGCACAGACAACTCAGATTTTACCTTCACAAAACTAAACCTATTAAGAAATCAGACCAGCTGTTTCTCTCATTCCATCCCAGGGATGTGGGACTACCTGTGTCCAAAACATTTCTAGCTGGATTTCCTAGCCATAACTTCTGTGATGCCTACCATGGGAAACCCCCTCCCTGCTTGGTCGACACTGACTCTACGAGAGTAGTGGCCTCCTGGTGCCTTTCTTAAGGGTCTAGACACCAGCTCTGTCCAAGAGACTGCTTCCTGCACCTCTGTCCACACCTTTACCAAACATTACAAGCTGGATTCCATCTCAAGATCTAGGGCTGTGTTTGCCAGACCCATTCTTTTTGGCTTCCTGGAAAATTCATCAGCTAACTTCACATTCCTGTCTGCATGAGCTGTGGTACTCTCCCTCACGTAAAGAATACTGCAACAAATGAATAGAAGAACATAGAATAGTTGTGTAAGAGCTTACCATAATTATAGATGTCCTTTTCTTCTCCGTTGCAGTATTCTGTCCCACCTCCCTTCCCTACTTCTCGTGATTCTTGTATGTATTGACTCTAGTCCTTGGATTCTCTCTCTCCTACTGGGGCTTCAGTTCTGAGGATGGTGCATGCATATGTCACTTTTATGGCCGATGTCCAATAGCTGCCTACATGAGACGTACCATGCACCTTACAGTAGTAAGACTTTGGTATACTGGTTGACATCAGGTTGCCTCAGGAGGCAACTCCCTAATGTAAAGAATACTGCAACAGAGAAGGACATTTATCATTACGGTAAGTTCTTACACAACTATTCTTTCACTGCACAATCCAATAACTAACACTGGGAAACTAACTTTTGATAAGCTTAGTGTACTTCACTTTGAGTCACTTCATTTGTTTTGCTCACTAGACTTGTTATAGCACTAGTATGTTGATCTTTCATCATATTCATGTTGCTGCTTGTTGTCTGCTTTCATAAATCTTAGGTTGTCTAACTCTCCTAATGTCCTTAGGGCATCGACTTCTGTTTTAGTCAAATTAAAAAAAAAAATCTGTTGTGACCTGTTTTCTGTAACTGTTCCTGAAATGACTTTTTCACACACATTTGCAAATACAGAAGTGGTATGAGTAGTCATGGGCTTAAGTGTTTGTCCTCTTGTATTCACTTATATTTTCACTAATAGATATTGTAATTTAAATTCAACTTATGAGTAAAAACTTTTCATTAATATTCCTACTCGCATTAGCCCAAAACAATGGTACACATGATATTCTTTTTTCTAAAATTTCCATTTGATCTGAAGATTTTTTATGGCTGCTTAGATTAAAAATCATCATGTTAATGTTTTTTTAGGCAAGTGCCTCTTGCATTGTGATAGAGAGACTGAAATCCAACTCATCAGTGAGTCTTCCTTCAGGTCCAACGTAGCAAATGGACCATTTGGGTTACAGTGGAGTTGTGCTGCAACCAGTAGGCTGACAGCACAATCTTTATCATAATCCTAGAGGAAGGAGAAGAAAAGGAAATCAGAGGTCCATTCTTGAGATGCAGATGCACAGCATGGTACAAGATAATGTTAAATAAGAATTGATAAACTTCTCTTTTCTGTAAATAGATGAATCTAAGATTAACCTAAGTAGCAATAAAATGTCTTTGGCTCAAGTAGAAGTAGAGAAAAAATATATCAAGGCCATGCTGGAGCATCAAATACAGAAAAGGAATGTCTGAAAAAAAAAAAAAAAGAGAGACTTTTCCCAGTTATAATTGTGCACGTTGTGGTTACATTCCAGTGTCAGCCCAGGGACAATTAAACATTCAAATTAAGAATAACAGTCCTGCATACTCAAGTGGTACTATAGCTGCCTTCTTTAGGAATGACTCAACACATAGTGGGAGGCGGCTACATATCCATTCACATTTTTTTTTAGATGTAACAAACTAGACATCCTTTCCAGGAGCAGTGGTGAATTGTCTTATTGCTTTGGTACACTTTCCACAAATTATGATTAACAGTGATCCTTAACGTAGTTGATTTTTGTGAGCACGCCAACATAACTATAAATGTTTGAGTAGTAAGATTACTGTTACAGTATAAGCTCTGTCCACCTCCATCCAGTCTTCTTTTGTTTTGGAGTGGATTCCTTATAATTTTATGAAATGCCTTCCCTTGCCTTTTGGTGGACAGACTTTAAAGCCTGTTTGTTTGACAGGCTGTATAAGCACACATTATGACCACCTGAGTCAACCCTGTAAAATAAAATAATTAAAAAAAAAAAAGTTAAGGAATGGATGCCTCTCTGCACCGCCCGTTATGTAGTCTTTTATTTGGTAAAGATTAGCTATGAGAAGGGGACATGTGGAAGTTAGGCCAGATCATTATTATGACATTATTTCAGCATTTGAACACCACTGTGGTATCCTTTCTAACATCTCTTGTGGTGACTATGCTTTCATAGCTGTATTTTATGATGATTTATTTCATAGAGCTAATTTTTCCCCAGTTTTAGGGGAAGCTATTGGGAAGTGAGATACTCAATTCACAACTTTCTAAACACTTCCCTTTGAATGCTTTTACCTGCTAAAATTACATACCAGAGAAAGTCCTTTGTATTGAAACCTTTCCACAATATATCAATTACAAGAATACATTTTTGAGGGAGGCAAGCTGCCCACATCACTGGGTGAATATTGCTACCAGTTCTTAGCACGCCTCTGGTGAGAGGAAAGGAGAATACGTTACTGCTTTAGGAATGCAGTATTTCTATTCATTTTTGGTTTTGACAGGTAAGTTGTCTGTAAACAATGCTTCAGCAGCAAAATGTTTGACCAGTTCTGATTCAGATACTCGTACTTCAGTAGACTATCTAATATCCTGTGCTGTTGTATGTTTTGTTGCAGGGGGGTCCTGATGTTCTTCGTGTTTCACTGCTGCAGTCATCACATTTGGGTTATCTGCTTGCATTAGCCCTCAGTCGGCCTGACTGTGCCCAACACTATATCCAATGCCACACTCATATCTACTAACTCTTTACCATCCACCTCATCTCCTACTCTCACTCCCTCCCCATCTTCTCCACCCCCTCAAATATCCACCTGTTCTTCTACTCTCCCTTCCGCCTCCTTTTCAACCCCTAACTCCCCCTCTGCACACACACCCATTTTCTCTCAAACCTATACCCACATCCACCATACAAAAACAACTTCAGAAACTAAAACCATGCACCAATGCTCCTGATGACATTCCTTCTTACTTTCTCAGCTCAGCAGCTGAAGCAATTGTCTACCCCATTAGCATACTAATCAACCGATCAATTCAAGAAGACATAGTTCCCCAAATCTGGAAAAAGGCCTTCATCATACCTTTACATAAAGGTGGCAATAACAACAATGTTTCAAACTTCCGCCCCATAGCTATCCTATCTCCCATCTCTAAACTCCTGGAAAAGTGCATCCAACTTCAACTCCTACCATATCTCATAGATAATAACCTACTTTCTCCTACACAACATTGATTCAGACCAAATCACAGCACTATGACAGCACTCCTCTCCTTCCTTGAAACTGTAAACAAAGCCAGGGACTCTGGCCTTACTGTCTCTACCCTTCTACTTGACCTCTCTAAGGCCTTTGACACTATATCACATAGTCTGCTTCTAACCAAACTCTCCAAACTTAACCTATCTTCCTCTACTTTGAACTGATTGTCTAGCTACTTAACTAATAGATGTCAAGCAGTAAAATGGAAAAAGGCAACCTCCTCATTTCTTAACACCCCAACTGGTGTCCCCCAAGGATCCATATTAGGTCCCCTCCTCTTCAATATATTTATAAATTATTTCCACAAAGATATCCCTCTCTCCAATATCGTCCAATATGCTGATGATTCGACCATTATCTGCGCTGCCTCAACTATCCCTACTCTCATAAACCTAACTCAAGATGCCTTTTCAACCATTGAAAAATGGATGAGAACAAATCACCTAGCACTCAACACCTCTAAAACCAAATTAATGATATTCACCCCCTACTAAACTCAACTCTCTCAATACAAACAACTTCTCTATTACTAGTGAGAATAACATTCCACTAGAACTAGTGACAGAGACCAAGCTACTTGGAGTCCAAATTGATAACCAACTAAAATTCAACTCCCATCTACAACTAAACATAAAAAAACATCAAAAACTAGGGATGCTCTATTGACAAAAACTCTACCTTACAAATGCTACTAAAATCACTCTCTCTACTTCCTTTCTTATTCCCTCCCTTCTCTATGGAGCTCCACCACTAACTAACCTACAAATCTCCCTGAAAACACAAATTTCCTCCTGCTACAATAAAATCGCCAAGTTTGCTACCAACCAAAAGTCTTCCTCCCACCACTGCTCCTCTCTCCAACAACTAAAGTAGATAGAACTACCCAATAATCTTACCTACACACAACTATCCCTTGCACATAAACTAATTTTCAAACCCTCCCTTTGTCCCTCCCTCTCTTCTGTCTTCAAAATGCACATACCTCATAGAATTTTAAGGTCCAACAACCAAAATCTACTAGAAGTGTACAAACCAACCCGTCCTCCAGGCAAACATCTTCTTTCACATGGCTTAGCACGTCTCTGGAACTCTCTACCTCCATCTATCCGTACTATCTCTAACCATTTCATGTTCAAAAAATCTCTTCATTCACATCTACTTTCCCAGTGGGAATGCTCTTGCTCCCACCCTACTTAACTACACTGAACATCCCCATTTCCTCCTAGTCCTGCTTACACCCTTGATTTCTCCCCCTCATTGTACATACCTCTTACATTCCTACTATAACCATAGAATGTGTAAGAATTCTCTACACTTTTCCTCTCACATGGAGAACTCTCTTTATGAAATAACTTTAGTAGAATTTTAAATTAGAAATTTGATTTTATGTAGAATCCTTTTTAGTTTTAACACTGTATAAATTAATTGTAATCATTGTACATTGTACTTAAACTTGTCTACTTGAAAGTTTATAATGTTTAAGCATGTACAATACCTACTGTAATCTATGTTTTTCTGGAGCTTTTCTCCCCAGGACTCCATTGAAAACGGGTTCTTTTTGGCCCAATGGACTATCCTGGTAAACCAACTGCAAATAAATAAACAAATAAATAAAATATAATTATCAAAGTCTTGGGTCCTGTGTCGGTTGCTGTCTCATCTTCTGTGACGTCAGGTAGTCAGGGGTATAAAGCATGCAGCTGACGCCATTACATCAGTCTTTCATGCCGTGTAGTGCCCAAAGCAGAAGCAGTTTGCAAGTGCTGGTCGGCCGACTCCTGAAATTTTCGTTTTAGAGATTCAGAACCAAAGTCTTCAACTAAAGCTAAGTACCCCATTAGGGAAACTTTTTCTTGCTCTAAACCGATGTTAGTAAAAGTAAATAATTGTATTTCTTGTGGAAAGCAAATACCTCATAAAGATTTTCATTCATACTGTATTCCTTGCCTAGGCCCTGACCACAACGTACCTCACTGTCGGTTTTGTGCCTTATTTAAACCACAAACTATTCATCGTCAGTACATTTTCGCTTCTTAATATTTCGGTACTCGGTTCAATTATCCAGATATGTCTTCGGTAAGCCATCCGACTACTGACATTCCGTAAAAACACAAAGATAAAGACGGAGACAGGCCACCTAGGTCCAAAGCTGCCGACGATGTTTCTCCTAAGCTAGTCGCCAATTCGCCGGTACTCAGTGAGGCGCTTTCGCAGCCCCTGATACCCGCTACTTCAGATTTGCAAGCCTCTACTGAGACCCATTCGGAGTCCGGTATGCCGCGAGATGCTTCAGCTGTGGAACCTGTGGATGTCTCTAACTTGGATGGTCCGGAGCCGCTGTGCAGGCACTGGCTTCTAAGGGTGTATTCAGGCCTACTGACTTGCATATTAAACCAACGCCATCTTCTTCTTCTAGGCCTAAAATTCGAACCATGCTTAGGAAACCGATGCTCAGACCGCATGGTCAGGCCTCTATGCCTAAAAAACAAATGATAAGAATGGCTGAAGACCTTATTACTTTAATCAGGGGAAGCCAACCTTCCCCCTCTAAGAGAACTAGGACTGAATTTGCTTATGACACTTCTCACCAGGATTCTGAAATTTCTGTCTTCTCTGATGACCAGGATTTACTCTTATCTACTTATGAGGATTCTGATGCAGAGGACTCTATTCCCTCTCCTTCACCCCCTGAGGATTTTTCTTTTGGTGAAACATTGCATACTCTTAGGGAACATTTTCACTGGGAAAGCCAGGAGTACGCTGATTCTAAAAAGAGGCTTAGAGATTTCTTACTCCTGCCCCAACACAGGCCTTTAGCTATCCCTCCTGTGCTGGAAATTGTTGAAGATGCCTTTTCGGAAACTAGTTTGGCCAATGATTCTTTACCTCCTGCTCCCAGAAAACCTGATAGATATTACAGGGTTCCTGATTCTCATAAGTTCCTTTTTAAAAATCCTACTGCGGACCCTGAGACCATTTCACAGGGACCCAAGGGCATTAAGGCTTCTGTTGCCAAAAATCCTACCCCCCCCCCCCTCTGATAGGGACTCCAGGGCCCTGGATAGATGGGGTAAGAAGGTATACACCTATGCAACCTTGACCATCAAGGCCTTAAATTGCCATTTTCATATGTTAAAGTATCAGCAGCATATCATTGGATTGCTTAAACAGAAAATGATGTTGATTCCTGATTGTGCTGAAAATAAGGATTTACAGGATTTAATGCATTCTGCTGAACAGGTTGGAAAACATACTTTGCAATGTGGATGTTTTTCGTGTTTCCCTGTTGCAGTCATTACATTCGGGTTATCTGCTTGCAGGTAGCCCTCAGTCATCCTGATTAACAAAGTTTGGGTCTTGCGTCAGTTGTTGTCCCTTCTTCCATGACGTCAGGTCATCAGGGGTATAAAACATGCAGCCGATGCCATTACATCAGTCTTTCTTACCGTATGGTGCCTGAAGCAGAAGTAGTTAGCAAGTGCCGGTCGGCTGACTCCTGAAATTTTTGTTTTAGAGTTTCGGAACCAAAGTCTTCAACTAAAGCCAAGTACCCCATTGGGGAAACTTTTTCTTGCTCCTTACTGATATCAGTAAAAGTTAATAATTGCATTACTTGTGGAAAGCAAATACCTCATAAAGATTTTCATTCATACTGTATTCCTTGCCTAGGCCCTGACCACGACGTACCTTGCTGTCGGTTTTGTGCTTTATTTAATCAGCGCACTATCCGTCGTCTGTACATTTTCACCTGTTAATATTTCAGTTCTCAGTTTAATTATCCAGAAATGTCATCGGTTAGCCATCTGACTAACCGGATTCCGAAAAAACACAAAGATAAAGAAAGAGACAGGCCGCCGAGGTCCAAAACTGCTGACGATGCTTCTCCTAAGCCAGTCACTGGTTTGCCGGTAGTCAGTGAGGTGCTTTCAGAGCCCACTGATACCCGCTACTTGTGATTCGCAGGCCTCTACTGAGACCCACTCGGAGTATGCCGCGGGATGCTTCAACAATGGAACCCACATATGTCTCTACCTTGGATGGGTCCTGAGCCGCTGTGCAGGCACTGGCTTCTGAGGGTGTATTCAGGCCTACGGACTTGCATATTAAACAGACGCCTCCTTCTTCTCTTAGGCCTAAATCTCGAACCATGCCTAAAAAAGACGACGTCCTGGCCACATGCTCAAGCCTCTATGCCCAAAAAACAAATGATGAGAATGGCTGAAGATCTAATAACTCTGTAGCCAACCCCCCCCCCCCCTTTCTAAGAGGCCTAGGACTGAAGTGGTTTATGAATCTTCTGACCAGGATTCTGTTTTTTTCTGATTCTTCTGATGATCTGGAATTTGCTCTTATCTACTTATGAGGATTCTGATGCAGAGGACTCCATTCTCTCTACTTCACCTCCAGAAGATTTTTCTTTTGGGGAAACCTTACATACTCTAAGGGAGCATTTCCACTGGGAAAGTCAGGATTTTCCTAATTCAAAAAAGAGGCTTAGGGATTTCTTACTCCTACCTCAGCATAGGCCTTTAGCTATTCTATCCTATACTAGACATTGTTGATGCTTTTTTGGAATCGAGTTTGGCCCCTGATTCCTTGCCTCCTGCACCCAGAAAATCAGACTGATACTACTGGGTCCCTGAGTCACACAAGTTCCTTTTTAAAAATCCTGAGACTATTTCACAGGGGCCCAAGGGCATTAAGGCTTCTACTACTAAAAATCCTACCCCTTCCGTTAGAGACTTCAGGGCGCTGGATAGATGGGGTAAGAAGGTCTATACTTATGCAACCTTGGCCGTTAGGGCTTTAAATTGCCAGTTTCATATGTTAAAGTATCAGCAACATGTTATTAGATTGCTTAAACAGAAAATTATGTTGATTCCTGACTGTGTGGAAAATAAAGAATTACAGGATTTAATGCATTCTGCTGAACAAGTTGGAAAACATATTTTGCAATGTGGTTTTGGTTCTTTAGAGGCCTCTTGCAGGGCCGCTGTAACTGGGTCTGTGCTCAGAAGGCATGCTTGACTTAAGGAATAATCTTTGCCTGATGATGTTAAAGCTAAATTGTTGGATGCTCCCTTAAATCAGGACCGCCTGTTTGGCAACAAGGCTGAGGAAGTTCTTAAAAAGATGGAAGATAAAGCTAAATGTATGCAAACTGTTAAAGATTTCTTACAAGTTCAGCCTCCTAGATTTAGTAGGCACTGGCCCTCTAAGAATTGATCCTTTCCAGCCCCTTCCAGGTTTTCTCAAGCCAAACCCAGACACCGCAAAAACCCCAGGTTTCAGTCCCAGGGGACACATAAGACTAACCAGTGGAGGGCCTCCACTTCCAAATCTGGGAGTAGTAAGACTCCCCCCATGGTAACTGTCTCAATGACTTTCTTTTAAAATTTCCAAGCACTTGTCAACTGACTGCCCCTTTGGGGGGAAAGATTGCTCTTCATGCAAAGAACTGGGAACTCATTACCCAGGACAAATGGGTTTTAAATATAGTGTCCCAGGGATACAGATTTCACTTCCACACGTTGCCAACACCAAGCGGGTGGCCGGACCTACCCCCCAAATCAGTGGACAGAGGCCCAAAAACAAGTACTCTCTCTCTCTTAAGCATGGGGGCTATTCAGCTGGTACCAGAAGAGGAAAAAGGACAAGGTTTCTACTCTAAACTTTTCCTGGTACCCAGAAAAGACAATTCATGGCATCCTGTCCTGGACCTGTCTACTTTAAACACCTTTTTGGAGATTCCAAAATTCAAGATGCTGACTCTTTACCAATTCCTTCCTATGCTAGGCAAAGATGCCTGGTTGGCAACATTAGATTTAAAAGAAGCATACCTGCACATCCCAATCAGGGAATCTTGCAGAAGATACCTATGCTTCAAAGCAGGCTACACGCACTATCAGTTCTCTGCACTGCCCTTTGGCTTATCTGCTGTGCCCAGGGTATTCACAAAGTGCCTAGCTCCAGTTATTGCATTTTGCAGGCAATGAAATATTCAGATATACCCATACCTGGACGATTGTCTAATTCAGGCAGAAAGCCAGGACATACTGTTCAATCATCTGGCATTTGTAAAGAAATTGCTAACTTCTCTGGGGTACACCATAAACGAAAAGAAATCCCATCTTGTACCCTGCCAG
Organism: Protopterus annectens; assembly: GCF_019279795.1. NCBI lineage: Eukaryota > Metazoa > Chordata > Ceratodontiformes > Protopteridae > Protopterus > Protopterus annectens. The sequence goes on from NC_056741.1 coordinate 1,107,667,364, forward strand.
CAAATTGTATTCCTGGGAGCAGGCTTGAATACAACTTCCCAGATGACCTACCTCACCCCAGAGAAACAAATTCATCTGACAACCTCCTTCAAACAAGTGGCCACAAAAACCCTGCTATCTGCAAGACAAATACAGCAAACCTTAGGGTTCATGGCCTCCTGTATTCTTCTAATTCCATATGCAAGACTGCATATGAGGAAACTACAGTGGTATCTAAAGCGCCTATGGTGTCAACATTCTCTAGAAGCAATTATTGCTATCATACCTTGCCTACATCTAGAGTTCTTTTGGAGGGCAGAGGCCTGCCACCAAAACAAGGGACCACCTTTCACACCACCCCCTGCCACCCAAACCCTAACAACAGACACATCAGACTATGCATGGGAGGCTCACCTGGCAGGGAAGTGCATTCAGGGCAAATGGAACCCAAGTCAAAAGCACCTGCATATCAATCAAAAAGAAAAGTTAGCTGTACAGAATGCTCTGACAACCTTCAAGGACCACATTCTTCCAGGACAACTAATGGTAAAGACGGACAACACAACTGTTATGTGGTACATAAACAAGCAGGGGGATACACATTCTTACACCCTCTGCAGACTAGCCATGGCATTGTGGAAAACAGCCTTGAACTACCAAGTGCACCTACAAGCTCAATTCCTGCCTGGAAAATTAAATACACTGGCAGACAGACTAAGCAGAAACCTCATGGACCCACACGAGTGGAAGCTGGAACCAAGGATTTTCAACATGTTGACAAACAAATGGGGGAGCCCAGATATAGACCTGTTTGCCTTTTCCCAGAACTAACAATTGGACACATTTTGCTCAAGCACTCCCCACAAACAAGCCTGGAAAGTGGATGCTGTGTCCTTCAGCTGGAAAAACCTATCGGTCTAGGCCTTCCCCCCTCTGCCTCTGCTCTCCAAAGCACTACTAAAAATTAAACAGGACAAACCAAGGATGATTTTGATTGCTCCAGACTGGCCACGCCAACACTGGTACCCCCTCCTGCGCAGTGTGTCATGGTTATCCCCATGGCACCTGCCTCAGACTCATTCCCTGTTGTCTCAGCAGGAGAACCAGCTTCTAACACTAAACCTAGCAGCCTGGCTAATTATCTAATCTCTCCTGTACTGTCCCTCACTAAACCTGTGATGGATATTATTTTAAAGGGAAGGAGGCCTAGTACTAGAAAATCTAATGCTGAAAAATGGAAACAATTCTCTGCCTGGAACCAATCTCAAGGGATGAGCACAACAGCGCCTAATTTACCTCAGATTTTACAATACTTAACTGAGATGCTTCAAAAGGGCCTGTCTTTTTCCTCCATCAAAATTCACGCCTCAGCAATTTCAGTTCATTATAACACAGAACCTCCCCTCTTCCCTCATCCACTGCTCAAGCAGTTCCTCAGAGGGGCAAAAAATTTGAGACCACTCAGGAGAGCTCCAACCCCAGCCTGGGACCTTAACTTTGTTGTGGAGAAACTCAGTCTACCTCCTTTTGAGCCAGCTGATACTGAAGACTTAAAATTTCTTTCTTGGAAAACAGCTTTCCTTTTAGCAATCACTTCAGCAAGAAGGGTATCTGAATTACAGGCCCTTATGGCAGTGGAGCCTTTCATCATCTTTCAAGTGGACAGGGTGTCCCTCAGAACCAATCCATCCGTTATGCCCAAGGTGGTATCCAGTGTGGCTCTTAATCAGTCCATTCATTTACCAACCTTCTTTCCCAATCCACAGAACAAAGGGGAACAGATACTGCATTCTTTAGATGTGCACAGACAACTCAGATTCTACTTGTACAGGTCTAAACCTCAAAGGAAATCTGAACAACTGCTGGTGGTATTTACTGCAGGGGCAGAGTGGAAGGCTGTTTAAGCAAACCATTTCTAAATGGATAGCCCATTACATTCATTTCTGCTATAAGCACCATGGAAAACCTATCCCACAGGGGATCAGACCTCACTCCACCAGGGCTGCATCTACCTCTATAGCCTTTCTCAGAGGAGTCCCTACCAGGGACATCCTAGAAGTTGCTACCTGGAGTTCTGTACCTACTTTCACCAAGCATTATCATTTGCCAATTTTCTCTAAATCCAGAGCTGGCTTTGCCACTGCAGTCTTACAGGGCCTTATAGTGGTTCTAATGCTATCTAATTTCCTCCTCCCAACCATAGCTTTGGGAATCTACCTAAATGTAATGACTGCAACAGTGAAACACGAAGAACATAATACAGTTGAACATAGTACAGTTGTGTATGCTTACCGTAAATGTAGATGTTCGAGTGTATTCACTGTTGCAGCCCTGGTTACCCTCCCTCCAGCCCCCTAACTTCTTTTGGCTATACCTCTACTTTCCTTTACTATGCTTAAAAGCTTTTCAGTGTATTTGCTTTTTTGTTGGAGGTATATCATTATATTTTTATAGTTAATTGCTTCCCATTAGGGGGGCACCTGACATCTGGGGCAAGAAAAACTGATGTAATGGCGTCGGCTGCATGTTTTATACCTCTGATGACCTGACATCATGGAAGAAGGGACAGCAACCGACGCAGGATCCATGATTTCGTTAATCAGGCCTACTGAGGGCTACCTGCAAGCAGAAAACCCAAATGTAATGACTGGAGCAGTGAATACACTCGAACATCTTCATTTATGGTAAGTGTAAACAACTGTACTTTTTGGTTCACTAGAGGCATCTTGCAGCAGGGCTGCTGTCACTGGGTCTGTACTTAAAGGTTCATAGGTTCATACTAGGCTATCTGCCCTGGGGCAATTATAAGCCTAGCCCGATTCTGTATGGCTTACTCCACCCTTTGATTTGTGTATACTGTGCCCTTTTTAAGGTTTAGTTTACTGTGCCTCTGTCTAATAGTGACATGGGAGTAATCCCTGGGACAAACCTACGATCCCCCATCCACCTATCGAGATTCTTCTTGAAGAGATTCAGTGAGGTGCTCTGCCTCACATGAACTGGAATTCTATTCCAGAGCGAAGGGAGCCTCTGGGTTATGAACCTGTCCCTCCAGCAAGTTCTGTTTATTTCTGTGCTGAGGTTCAAGTCCCTCGAGCATGTGGCTCTAAGGGATTTAGATTTACTGAGGTGGAGCATGTCCATTAATTCTGGATTTGACATAGCTTTGTATGTCAGGCATAGATCGCCTCGAAGTAGGCGGTATGCAACTGAGTAGAGCTGGAGTTTTTTTTAACCGAGCAGCATATGGCATCTGTTTGAGACCCTTGATCCTCTTGGTGAGATACTTTTGGGGTCTTTCTAGTTGCTGCAGATGTCGGGTAAGGTACATCCCTAAAGGGGCATTGTATTCTATGATGGGCCTGATGAGGGATGAATAAAGGGACACGATTACCTCTCTTGATCTAGATGTGAAACCCTTCGTGATGAGGTGGGCTATGTAGAAGGTCTTTCTAACCACTTTGGCAATGTGGTTTTCAAAGGAGAGGTTGCTATAAACTTGGGTCCCCAGGTCCCTAATAACGTTCTCTGTACTTAATGGGTTTCCGCCTATGTGGTAATTTGTGGGCACATTGTTTTTGCCAAAGGGTATGACTATACATTTTTTGGCATTTAGCTTTAAACCATGGCGCTGGCACCAGTTATCTGTCTCTGTGAGACCTTTTTGAAGGATGTTTATGTCAGCTGGAGAGTCGATTATGGCACCCAGTTTGCAGTCGTCTACGAACTTGGTGAGCCACAGTCCTCCCACATTTGCCTTTACCTCGGAAAAGTATATACCAAACAAGAGTGGTCCCAGGACAGAACCCTGTGGGATGCCACTTGTGACTGGTTTCGAGTCTGACATGGCTCCAGCAACTCTCACTCTGTGGGTTCTGTCTTTGAGCCAGTTTGCGACCCATCTTGTGACATAGGGGTTTATATTTAAGCTGGATAGCTTATCTATGATGCCCGAGTGGGGTATTGTGTCAAATGCCTTTGCAAGGTCCAGATAGGCTGTGTGGACTACCTTCCCTTCATCTATGGCTTTGGTGACTGTTTCGAAGAAGTCAACTAGGTTCAAAAGGCAGGATTTGCCCTTGACAAAGCCGAACTGGGTAGGATCTAGTGTCTGTAGGTCCCCGATGTCTTTGTTTATGAGCTCCATGATGATCCTCTCCATAGCCTTGCAGACTAAGCTAGTCAGGCTTATGGGGCGATAGTTTCCAGGGTCCGTAGAGGCTCCAAATTTGTGGAGTGGGACCACTGTTGCTGTACGCCATTCTGTGGGCATATATCCTGTAGTGAGGCTGAGATTGTATAGCTGTTTTATTTGAGGGATTAGTTCCTCTTGGAGTTCATGTAGGACACAACCTGGGACGCCATCTGGTCCCATGGAAGCAGTGTTTTTTGCTTTGGAGGGGGCAGCCTTCACCTGAGCATCAGAGATGTTTGGGAGGCAGCCCTCTGCCGGGATAGATACTTGCTCTTTTGTGGAGAAGTTTGCACTGAACCTGTCTGCCAGGATATTGGCGATGTCTGTGGGTTCAGTGATTTTTTGTCGTTTAGAATCAACTCAGAACAAGTCTGGGAGTTGCATCCCAGGTTCCTAACATAACTGAAAAAAGCCTTATGATTGTCTTTGGTGTCCTGTGCAAATTTTCTCTCGAAGCTGGCCTTGGAGGATTTTATGAGGGATCGTAATTTTTTGCTAGTACTGATCAGAGATGCCTTCCCTATTAGGGATTTTGCTCTATCATGTAGTAGCTTCCTCCTTCTGTTGTACAGTTTATTTATGACAGGGGTCCACCAGACTGGACGCCTGCCTTTGGATGATTGGGTCTTGGTTTTGTTTGGGATAGCATGATCCATGCATTCCTGGAGATGTCCGTAGAATGCGTTTATATAGGATTCTGCAGTTTGGGCCGTAGTTTCCACTGGCCCTGGGGCCTTGAAGGATTCCACTTCGGTTTTGAGAATTGAGAAGTTTGCTTTTGAGAAGTTTTTTACTGTGGTTTTCTGGGCTGGGGGTGGGGTCGGGATGTGGACATCCAGTGAAATTAATTTATGGTCTGATCTTACCAATGAGGGATATACTTCTGGTGTGGAGCATAGAGTCCCCATGTTGGTAATGATTAGGTCTAGTATGTTGTCCCCTCTTGTGGGAGTGGTGACTAGTTGTTCCATAGCATTTGAGTTTATAATTTCCAGGAACCTTTGGGCTAAGGTGCTGGGGCTTGAGTAGTGCTCCCAGTCAATGTTTGGGTAGTTGAAGTCGCCCAATATAATGGTGTTCGGAGAGATCTTCATGTTCTCCAATGTTTTCAGGAAAGCCTAGTGGGATTCCTGACTTTGAGAGGGTGGTCTGTAGGATGCTATAAACTGAAAAGCAGTCTTGCCCACTGTTAGTTGCACATGGATGGTCTCCTACTTCGTGCAATGCCACTAACCTGGAGGTGTGGATATCCTTGATAAATATGGAAACTCCCCCTCCTTTTGTGGTTCGGTCCGGGTTTTGGGGCCGAAAAGCATGATATGAGGTATAGCCTGGTAGTGCTGGAGTGCTCTCTGGAGCCTTGAACCAGGTTTCTGTCACTGCACAGATATCGATGCTCTCCAAACTGAGGATAGCTTTGAGTGCGTGCATCTTGAGGTTAAGACTTCTGGCGTTAAGCAGCATTACCCTTTCTTTTTCCTTGTGCTGTCTATGGGGGTGGGTTTGACTTTTGAGCCTTGCCTAAAAAAGGCACTATGGGGGTGGCAAGAGCCTTTGCCAATATCCGAAAGCCCAGTGGTGACAGGTGCCAGCCGTCCCTAGCAAAGCAACGTGGCTTGTCGAGCATGTCATCCCAGGCTGACAGACACTGGATCCCCTTTGAATGACACCAAAATTTTAGCCAATTGTTAAAATCGATCATTTTGTCTTTGTACTGTGGCATCATTCTAGGTGAGGGTAAGATGCTGCTCAAGGTCAGGGTCATACCAGCCTGGGCTACATGATCAGAGAGCTCCTCTATGTCTCTCTTCATGTAGTCCAGGGAGGTACGTCTCAGGTCATTCACACCAGCATGTACAATGACGGAGTCATATTTGTATTTACATTGGAGTGACCGGAGTGCTTGCGTTATGTGGCGGATCCTAGCACCCGACAGGCAGCTCACAGTGACCTTCTCTTTATTCAGCCTGGTGAGTGGGACGTCAGTGTGTCTGACAATAGAGTCACCTATTACAAGAGTATCAGGTGTGTTATTCAGCCTTAAGGGATGTGGCTGCTTGGCACACTGACTTTGTGGGCTATGTGTTGTGTGTGTTTTGTTTAGAGGTAGCGTTTGCTTGGATGTCTGCTTTGGAGGTCTCTGTTGCTTAGGTAGATTTTTATTTAGAGCCTCCGAGTATGTTTTTGTGTATTTATGTGTTTGGTTCACTGATGTGGTGGGACTATGTGATACTGGAATTGTGTTGTGTAAGGTTACCTTCTCCTCCTGACTGGTTACACTAGTTTTGAGATGAGAGAGCTCAGCCTCCAGTTTGGCTAAATAGTTGCATCTCTCACATATATTTGAACCTGTTTGGAGGAGGAGAGGGTTGTCCGTGTACATGAGACAGTTGTAACGTTGCCTCAAAATTCCCAGATTCACCAGCTGGACTGGAGAGGAAACCATTGACTGACCTTTGGACATGCTAGAGTAATATAGGGAAACTGAATTTAAGACGGACCAACAGAGGACAGGGTAATCGTAGAGAGTATAAGAGTAAGTAGTGCTTATGGTTTAATAGTTCTAACTTGTAGGATTACTTAATTGGACCAGTGAAGGGCCTTAGAATGAGAATATGGTGTTTAAATTGAGAGATAGAGCAGACTTTGTGGAGCCAGGAATAGTTTAAACCCAATTAGGCGGCGCTGCCCGCTGTTGCGCTATGCACAAAAACGCGCAAAACCGTGCAAAAGAGGGTTTTAAGAGAGGAAGATGAAGGAGTTTGGAATTGACCCAAAATGGCCAATAAAACTACAGTTTCAAGTCAGTAACCACTCCCACAGGGGCAGGCAGGCTGCTCAATGTTTTTCACTGCCACTGATCAACAGAGAGACTTCCCTTTAGCCCAAGAAAAAAATGGCCTCCAAGAAACTTACAAACAGTTCAAGAACAGCAAGCCTGTAACTGAACTTTTTAAATCTCAGAAAAGTGGGAAAAAAGCAAGATTTTTTTGGGGGTTTTTTTGTTTTTTTTCAGAGATAGCAGAGGTTCACAAGTATCAACAAGTTATAACAGTGCAGTAAATAACCCCACACAAGAGTGCTAGGCCAAAGACAGATAAAATGCAAGTTTTGAGAAAAAAAACGATTTTAAAAATAAGTGCAAGCAGGAAATTCAGTAAACAGCTCTAGGTTGTGCTCTAAATACAGTTACTAATGCAGAAATCAAGTTTAACAAGCCATAAAATGCTCAAAATAGACGGCTATGCAGAAAAACTTAGCAAATAAACAGAGGAAAAATACTTAAAATCTCAAAAGTGGCTCCTTTCTTCTCTCAGCGTTTTCTCCTCTTGGTGGGTGCTTCACCAACAGCCAACAAGCCTGAAGACACGCCAAAACCACGAGGCAACCAGGTTTTAAGAGAGGAAGATGAAGGAGTTTGGAATTGACCCCAAAATGGCCAATAAAACTACAGTTTCAAGTCAGTAACCACTCCCACAGGGGCAGGCAGGCTGCTCAATGTTTTTCACTGCCACTGATCAACAGAAAGACTTCCCTTTAGCCCAAGAAAAAAATGGCCTCCAAGAAACTTACCAAACAGTTCAAGAACAGCAAGCCTGTAACTGAACATTTTTAAATCTCAGAAAAGTGGGAAAAATCAAGATTTTTATTGTTTTTTTTTGTTTTTTTCAGAGATAGCAGAGGTTCACAAGTATCAACAAGTTATAACAGTGCAGTAAATGACCCCACACAAGAGTGCTAGGCCAAAGACAGATAAAATGCAAGTTTTGAGAAAAAAAAAACGATTTTAAAAATAAGTGCAAACAGGAAATTCAGTAAACAGCTCTAGGTTGTGCTCTAAATACAGTTACTAATGCAGAAATCGTTTAACAAGCCAGAAAATGCTCAAAATAGGCGGCTATGCAGAAACACTTAGCGGCTTAAGGAACAATCTTTGCCAGATCATTTTAAAACTAAATTGCTGGATGCTCCCTTAAATCAGGACTGCCTGTTTGGCAACAAAGCAGAAGAAGTTCTTAAAAAGATGGAGTAAAAAGCTATTCTATGCAAACTGTTAAAGATTTCTTACAAGTGCAGCCTCCTAGATTTAGTCAGCATTGACCTTCTAAGAATTGGTCCTTTCCTGCCTCTTCCAAACCCAGAATCAGCAGAACACCCAAGCTTCAGTCCCAGGGGTACGCACAGGACTAAGCAGTGTGGGGGGGGGGGGCTCCCACTTCCAAATCAGGGAGTAGTAAGACTCCCCCTGTGGTAAGCTGTCTCAATGACTTAACTTTAAAACTTCCAAGCACTTCTCAACTGACTGCTCCTTTAGGGGGAAAGATTGCTCTGCAGGCAAAAAACTGGGAACTCATTACCCAGGACAAATGAGTGTTAAACATAGTTTCCTAGGGATACTGATTTCACTTTCACACGCTACCATCCACAGCAAGTACTCTCTCTTTTAAGATTAAAGGTTATTCAGACTGTACCAGAAGTGGAAAAGGGACAAGGTTTCTACTCAAGACTTTTCGTGGTACTCAGAAAAGACAACTTATGCCATCCTATCCTGGACCTGTCTATCCTAAACACCTTTTTGGTGATTCCAAAATTCAAGATGCTAACTCTTCACCAGTTGCTTCCCATGATAGGCAAAGATGCCTGGCTGGCAACACTGGATTTAAATGAAGCCTACCTGCACATCCCAATCAGGGAATCTTGCAGAAAATACCTACGCTTCAAAGCAGGTTGCATGCACTACCAGTTCTCTGCACTGCCCTTTGGCTTATCTACTGTACCCTGCCCTTTGACTTATCTACTGTGCTCAGGGTATTCACAAAGTGCCTAGCTCCAGTCATTGCATGTTGCAGGCAAAGAAATATTCCAATATACCCATACCTGGAAGATTGTCTAACTCAGGCAGAAAGCCAGGACATACTTCTGAATCATCTGGCATTTGTACAAAATGTGTTAACTTGTCTGGGGTACACCATAAATGAAAAGAAATCACATCTAGTACCCTCTCAACAAATTATATTCCTGGGATCAAGCTTGAACACATATTCCAAGATGGCTTTCCTCACGCCAGAGAAACAAATTCATTTGACAACTTACTTCAAGCTAGTGGCCACAAAAACCCTGCTATCTGCAAGGCAAATACTGCAGCCTTGGGGTTCATGGCCTTGTGCATTCTACTAATTCCATATGCAAGACTGCATATGAGGAAACTACAATGGTATCTAAAAAGCCTATGGTGTCAACATTCTCAGGATCTAGAAGCCATGATTCCTATCATACCTTGCCTATGGTTAGAATTACTTTGGTGGGGAGAGGCCTGCCACCAAAACAAGGGACTACCATTCACTCTACCCCCTGCCGCCCAAACCCTAACATTAGACGCATCAGACTAAGCATGTGGGGTTCACCTGGCAGGGAAGTGCATTCAGGGCAAAAGGAACCCAGGTCAAATGCAGCTGCATATCAATCAAAAAGAAATGTTAATTGTACAGAATGCTCTGACAGCCTTCAAAGACCACATTCTTCCAGGACAATTAATGGTAAAGATAGACAACACCACTGTTATGTGGTACATAAATAAGCAGGGGGGGGGTGTACCCATTCTCACCTCCTCTGCATACTAGCCATGGCTCTGTGGAACACGGCCTTGAGCTGCCAAGTGCATCTACAGGCTCAATTCCTGCCAGGAAAACTAAATACACTGGCAGACGAACTAAGCAGAAATCTCATGGACCCACACGAGTGGAAACTGGAACCAAAGATTTTCAACATGCTGATCAGCAAATGGGATAGACCGGTTTGCCGCCCCCCAGAACTACCAATTGGACAAATTCTGCACAAGGACTCCCCACAAACAAGCTTGGAAAGTGGATGCTCTGTCCTTCAGATGGAAAAATCTATGAGTTTATGCCTTCTCTCCTCTCCAAAGTGCTACTAAAGACCAAACGGGACAAACCAAGGATGATTTTGATTGCTCCAGACTGGCCACACCAACACTGGTACCCCCTCCTGTGCAGTGTCACGGTTATCCCCATGGCACCTGCCTCAGACCCCTACCCTGCTGCCTCAGCAGGAGAACTAGATTCTGCACCCCCAGCTTCAACCCTGAACCTAGCAGCCTGGCTAATTACCTAATCTCTCCGTTACCATCCCTCAATAAACAAGTGTTGGATGTTATTTTAGAGGCAAGGAGGCCTAGTACTAGAAAATCTTATTCTGAAAAAACGGAAAAGATTCTGTGCCTGGAACCAAACTCAAGGGATGGCCACAACAGCACCCAATATACCTCAGATTATTCAATATTTAACTGAGATGCTTCATAAGGGCCTTTCCTTTTCACCCATCAAAATTCACGCCTCAGCCATTTCCGTTCATTACAACACAGAACCACACCCCTCTTTTCTCACCCACTGCTCAAGCAGTTCCTCAGAGGGGCCAAAAACTTAAAACCACCCCGGATAGCCCCAACTTCAGCCTGGGACCTTAATTTTGTATTGGAAAAACTCACTCTCCCCCCTTTTGAGCCAGCTGCAACTGCAGAGTTAAAATTCCTTTCTTGGAAAACAGCTTTCCTTTTAGCAATCACTTCAGCAAGAAGGGTATCTGAATTACAGGCCCTTATGGCAGTGGAGCCTTTCATAATCTTTCATGCGGACAGGGTGTCCCTCATGACCAATCCCTCTTTCATGCCCAAGGTTGTATCCAGTGTGGCTCTTAACCAGTCCATTCATTTGCCAACCTTCTTTTCTAATCCACAGAACAAAGGGGGAATGGATACTGCACTCCTTAGATGTGCACAGACAACTTAGATTTTACTTGGACAGGACTAAACCTCAAAGGAAATCTGAACAACTGCTGGTGGCATTTGCTGCAGGGGCAGAGGGGAAGGCTATTTCAAAGCAAACCATTTCTAAATGGATAGGCCATTGCATTAATTTCTGCTATAAGCACCATGGAAAAACCTATCCCACAGGGGATTAGACCCCATTCAGCCAGGGCTGCATCTACCTCTACAGCCTTTCTTAGAGGTGTCCCTACCAGAGACGTCATAGAAGCTGCAACCTGGAGTTCTGTACATACTTTCACCAAGCATTACCATTTGCCAATCTTCTCTAAATCCAGAACTGGCTTTGCCACTGCAGTCTTGCAGGGCCTTATAGCTGGTCTTAATGCTATCTAAATTCCTCTTCCCATCCTTAGCTTTGGGAATCTACTCAAATGTGATGACTGCAACAGTGAAACATGAAGAACAAAGTACAGTTGTGTACACTTACCATAAATGTAGATGTTCAAGTGTATTCACTGCTGCAGTCCTGGTTACCCTCCCTCCAGCCCCCTGACTTCCTTTGGCTATAACCTCTATTCTCCTTTACTATACTTAAAAGCTTTTTGGTGTATTTGCTTTTTTGTTGTAGGTATAACCTTGTGTGTGTGTGTGTGTGTGTGTGTGTGTGTGTGTGTGTGTGTGTGTGTGTGTATATATATATATATATATATATATATATATATATATATATATTTATTTATTTTTTTAATTTTTTTTTTATGGCTTTCCATTAAGGGGGCACCTGACATCTGGGGCAAGAAAAACTGATGTAATGGTGTCGGCTGCATGCTTTATACCCCTGACTACCTGACATTATGGAAGATGAGACGGCAACTGACGCAGGACCCAAGACTTTGATAATCAGGCTGACTGAGGGCTACTGCAAGCAGATAACCCAAATGTGATGACTGCAGCAGTGAATACACTTGAACATGTACATTTATGGTGAGTATACACAACTGTACTTTTTGAATTGATATAATAATTTAGCGACCAGTAGCACATGCCTTCTTGCTGGCATTCATGGTGTGTATTGGTCCTGAATTGTGTCCCCCTGTCCGCACATAGATTCCAGAGTTTTAGAAGAGCTGCTTGAAAAAAGCACTGGATAAAAGTACTTGAGTTCCCATATTTTCTACTGACTACAGAGTGCTCTCTTGAAAGATGATGTAAGAAGCATCTGCATGTCTGCTTTCCTTGCTGTTATTTGACTTCCAAAGCGATTTTGGGTCTTGTATGCAGAAGTGAATGTTCACCTTGTATTTGCTTTGTCTGCTGTTTGACCGTTTATGAAAACCATACATGCGCATGCACACAAAAACAAAGAAATTATTTGGTATAACTTTTTTCTGTATTTACAAGTTTACAGTAATAGTCTACTTTATAGTTCTTGATCTAGGGATATTGTTGAAGACATTTCTCTAGGGTTTAATTTGAGTATTTTTTTTTTGTTCTAAGATGATATTTTTCCTAGTCTGCTGCTTGTTTCTGTGTGGGTCTATATTACATGATCGAACGGTCAAATATTCGAACATGTAATAGTCGACCCATAATAATCAAACCACCACAATGTCATACGGTTCAATGTAAAGTGCGAAATGGAAGTTTTCCATTGTCTGCACAGTAGTGCGATATCGGAGTTGGTATATTTAAGTACCAGGGGGTGTGGGGGTGCAGGGGGGCTTGCCCTCTTGTGTAGAGAGCATTTAAATGGTTTATTTGGGTGGGTTTTTTTTTTTATTTTCCGTTTGACATTGTCGTGGTTCGATTATTACGGGTAGACTATTAAGTATTCAAATATTTGACCACTCGATCACGTAATATAGACCCTTTCTGTGTTCATCTGTTTCTGTCTCTCTGCTCCTTTCTGATTGCTTGGGGTCGTGTACAAATTCTAAAGGTGTTCCTCTGAGTTAGTTTTGTGTCTGAGACTGGAAATTTCCCATTTAGTTCAACTCTTCAGTTATTGATGCTTCATACTAGAATGATGTGATCCTTTGAGTTAATTGGCAACAGCCAAGTCATTTCATTTACTGTTATGAGCAGAGTTTTCAGAAAGTATTCATATTTATTGCATTCATATTTCATTTGAACATTTTGTAATTGTTTTGCAAGTGTGTTTACTGCAAAATAACACTAATGCTTTGTGTTATTTAGGAGTTCAGAAAGTGAGCATTCCTTGAAGAGAAAAGTAAATCTTGTTTTTGAAAAGATAAAGCCATTTAAGGTAAGACTTGTTAGAAAAAAGCTATGTCTAGATGTTGTTTTTAATGTGTGTGCGTTTGGTTGATTTCTTTGACATTCTGACATCATGGTGCTGACTTTTTTAATGAGCATTTTAATATCTGGCTGAAGTTAATTCTTTCATTGACATGCTGGCGTTATTGTGCTGAGTTGTGTTCGGAGTGGTCTCTCCTCAGCCAAATGCTTGCCTTTGTACAGAATGTAGTGCCTTGAATAATTTCCCCAGAGGGTGAAGGGGTCAGGCATAAGAACCATAAGATGCCTAGCCACGTATACCTTTATCAGAAGGATTTAAAATTCTTGCCACCCTTTAACAGTACTTAGCACTACTCATCTTACACTCAAGCAGGACTGTACATAATAACCCTGGTGTAACTTTGTGTCTACCAATCTAGTCATCAAGACTAGCCTTAGAATAGACAAAGTGATAACTTATTCCGTCAGCTGGGAATATGTTGAGTTAGGAACATATCCCTCCATTGAGCCCTGCAAATTTGGGTACGTTGTACAGGGTGTTTGAAGACCCACTGGTTTTGCAAAGAAATAGATCAAATAGGATTGGGTCTTTCATGACTCAAAAAGTGAGACAAATGGTCAATCTGAAGCAACTGTCAAGAGAGGAGAATTTTGGTAATCCATTGAGATCATTGAAAAATTTAAGGCATATTTTTTTTTGTTAAAATTTTTGGCGCCTTTCTAGTTGAATGATATACTTGATTTGATGTTATCCATGTCACTATTCCTCACTTCTGGGTCATAGTATCCGAGCCGGTAACTTATCAGACAAATCTTAGGCTCGAGCTCCTCCTACTCTCATAGTCCCTTGCTGCCCTCTAACCCCTTAGATCTTGTTTGATGCTCACCACTTCAGATGCGATTCCCTTGGCTTGAGTCTCTTCTGGGGATAAGTGCTAAATTTTATACCTTCCTATTGTGTTTCTCTGTGTAGAATTTATATATTTGTATCTGTTAGAGTTTTAGTCTTAGTCTTGTATCCTCCCCAACTGTTTAGTTATTCTTATACTTTCCTTTAAGCCTTTTGGCGCCATTTTTTTTAAACAAAAAGATTTCTCTAGTCTAGGCTTTCATTACCTTTTCCTGCTAGTGGTGTAGTTTTGTGTTTTGATTCTCTGCTGGTTTTTGGACTTTGGCTTGGCTACCTGGTAATTGGTGTTGGTGTGTGTGTTTGGATTTGGCATGTGTTTTTTTTTTTTTTTTTTTTTTTTTCCGTCAGAGAAGCTAGTGGGTTTAAAAAGGTGCTCCTTGTGTGGTCAGAAGATGCCCATGTCTGACTCGCAAGAGGAGTGCCTCAGTTGCTTGGGTGCCAACCACCTGGAGGTTGAATGTGACATTTGTGCAGTGTTCAACCCCAGGGCCTTGGTTGAGTGCCGAAATATGTTGTTATTGAAGGGCATGGTTCAGGGTGGTTCAGTGGCCCAATCTCCGGCCAAGCCGTTTCCTTCTGACCACAAGGCTCCTCCTGTCTCAGGGTCCTCTTTCTCAAAGAAACCTAGGCTGTCTGATCCTAGCTGCTTTGATCCAATGACCTCTGATCCTAGGTCATGTGACTCTACCCCCAGATCCAAGGCCTCCACTTAGAGGCCTTTGGATCTGACCAAGACTGGGCTCTACCACAGGTCTGACCTCCTTGGATCCAAGGCATTCAGGTTCTAAATGCTTGGATCTGAGGTGGGTGGATATGAGATCTCTTTTGGATTCCACCATTATAATTGAGAACTCTCCTTCAGATTCTGGCATGGGGCAGCCTTTTGCAGCTCCCAGGCACAGAAGCTGATCTTCTGAGAGGCATAGGAGGTCCTGTGGGTCCAGGCATGCATCCCCAGCCCAGTCTTCTGCTTCTTCTTGGTCTTCCAGGATCTTGCTTCCCTCCAACATGGACGGCATGATGAGGTCCATCCTTAAGGCTCAAATTGTTGGGGCTTCTTGCATCCCCTGCCCATCCAACTAGGGGTCTTTTGCCTGCTTCTCTGCTTTTGTCTCCTCGTGTAACCCAGGTGGTTTTGGATTTTCAGCCCCTGAGGCACAGTAAGGAGGTGACAGCGATACCTAGAGCCCACTTCGTCTCTATCCTGTCAGAGTCCCTGACTGGTTTTGCTGTCCCTCCCTCAGAGCAGATGGGGTCTCTGGCGTGACCACTTGCTCCGGAGTCCTTGAGGGAGGGTTCTGGTCCAATCTTTTTAGACCAGTCTCTGCCCCTTGGTGCTTCGGCTCTCGACAGCTCGGGTCCGGAATTATCTGTGGGTGTTGAGGTGGTGGCATGCTTTGCTCCCTCTCCTCAGGCGGTCTTGCCCACCAGGAATGAAGAGGGGGCATTGTCTAGCCTTTTGGCCTTCCAGGTAGTATATAGGACCTTCTCCTCTGCTAGAGGTGCCTCCCCTGCTAATCCAGGGTCCTTCCCAGCCCCCGAGAGCCAACTTTCCTCATCCTGCTCCTGGTCAGGCCTCTTGAACCAGCCTTCACGTGAGAGTTACCCCACTTGGGGTTCCCCACTCTTCTGAGTCCTTCGCTGAGCCCCCTCAGAGGAGGTATCATGGAAGAGATTGTGCAAGAGGAGGCACCTAGACTAGCCTATGGAGTCTCTTATTGTGATTGTAGTCCTCTATGAAGGGGATAGGTCCCCCAGGTGTCCACCCAAAGATCTTCAAGTTGAAGGGTGAATGTTCTGCCCAACCGCTGTTCTTCGAGGAATCTGTATTCCTGAAGGCGTTTGGGACAGGACCATCTACCATCTGGGTCCCCCCCCTGTGGATGAACTGGTAGATCTTATTACCAGCAGGGCATAGAAGGAGCCAGATACTGTGGAGCCATTGCCAAAATCAATAGGCAAGTTTCTAAGCCCTCCCACAGACAAACAGATGTTCTTCGTGTTTCACTGTTGCAGTCATCACATTTGGGTTATCTGCTTGCAGTAGCCCTCAGTCGGCTTGATTATCAAAGTCTTGGGTCCTGCATTGGTTGCTTTCTCATCTTCCGTGACGTCAGGTAGTCAGGATTATAAAGCATGCAGCCGACGCCATTACATCAGTCTTTCTTGCCGTGCGGTGCCTGAAGCAGAAGCAATTCACAAGTGCCGGATGGCCGACTCCTGAAATTTTCGTTTTCGAGTTTCAGAACCGAAGACTTCAACTAAAGCTAAGTACCCCATTAGGGAAACTTTTTCTTGCAATAACCCGATGTCAGTAAAAGTCAATAATTGTATTTCTTGTGGAAAGCAAATACCTCATAAAGATTTTCATTCGTACTGTATTCCTTGCCTTAGGCCCTGACCACGACGTACCTCTCTGTCGGTTTTGTGCCTTTATTTAAACCACAAACTATTTGTTGTCTGTACATTTTTGCTTCTAAATATTTAGGTACGCGTTTCAATTATCCAGATATGTCTTCAGTAAGCCACCTGACTACTGACATTCCGAAAAAACACAAAGATAAAGACAGAGACAGGCCGCCTAGGTCCAACGCTACCGACGACACTTCTCCTAAGCTAGTCGCCAGTTCGCCGGTACTTGGTGAGGTGCTTTCGCAGCCCCTGATACCCGCTACTTCAGATTCAAAGGCCTCTACTGAGACCCATTCGGAGTCCGGTATGCCGTGAGATGCTTCAACTTTGGAAGCTGTAGATATCTCTACCTTGGATGGGTCCGGAGCCGCTGTGCAGGCACCGGCTTCTAAGGGTGTATTCAGGCCTATTGACTTGCATGTTAAACCAACACCATCCTCTTCTTCTACGCCTAAAACCCAAACCATGCCTAGGAAACCAACGCCCAAACTGCATGGTCAGGCCTCTATGCCTAAAAAATAAATGATAAGAATGGCTTAAGACCTTATTACTTTAATCAAGGGAAGCCAACCTTCCCCCTCTGAGACCTAGGACTGAATTTGCTTATGATACTTCTGACCAGAATTCTGAAATTTCTGTCTCCTCCGACAACCAGGATTTACCCTTATCTACCTATGAGGATTCTGATGCAGAGGATTATATTCCCTTTGCTTCTCTCCCAGAGGATTTTTCTTTTGGTGAAACCTTGCATACTCTTAGGGAACATTTTCACTGGGAAAGACAGGATTACTCTGATTCTAAAAAGAGGCTTAGAGATTTCTTATTCCTGCCCCAACACAGGCCTTTAGCTATCCCTCCTGTGCTGGACATTGTTGACAATGGCTTTTCGTAATCTAGCTTGGCCCCTGACTCTCTACCTCCTGCTCCCAGAAAACCTGATAGATATTACAGGGTTCCTGATTCTCACAAGTTCCTACTGCGGATCCTGAGACCATTTCACAGGGACCCAGGGGCATTAAGACTACTACTGCC
This sequence comes from Protopterus annectens, assembly GCF_019279795.1. NCBI lineage: Eukaryota > Metazoa > Chordata > Ceratodontiformes > Protopteridae > Protopterus > Protopterus annectens. Next base: position 1,107,684,935 of record NC_056741.1, read on the forward strand.
AAAAATCCTACCCCCTCTGATAGAGATTCCAGGCCCTGGATGGATGGGGTAAGAAGGTATACACCTCTGCAACCTTGGCCATCAGGGCCTTAAATTGCCACTTTCATATGTTAAAGTATCAGCAGCATATTATTGGATTGCTTAAACAGAAAATGACGTTGATTCCTGATTGTGCTGAAAATAAGGATTTACAGGATTTAATGCATTCTGCTGAACAAGTTAGAAAATATACTTTGCAATGTGGTTTTGATTCACTAGAGGCATCTTGCAGGGCTGCTGTCACCGGGTCTGTATTTAGAAGGCATGCTTGGCTTAAGGAGCAATCTTTGCCAGATCATGTTGAAACTAAATTGCTGGATGCTCCCTTAAACCAAGACCGCCTGTTTGGCAACAAAGCAGAAGTAGTACTTAAAAAGATGGAGGAAAAAGCTAAATCTATGCAAACTGTTAAAGATTTCCTGCAAGTACAACCTCCCAGATTTTGTAGGCATTGGCCCTCTAAGAATTGGTCCTTTCCTGTCTCTTCCAGGCCTTCAGTCCAAACCCAGAACCAGTAGAACACCCAGGCTGCAGTCCCAAGGGACTCACAGGACTAAGCAGTGGGGGGCTCCCACTTCCAAAGCAGGAAGTAGTAAGACTCCCCCCTATGGTAAATTGTCTCAATGACTTAACTTTAAATCTTCCAAGCCCTGCTCAACTGACTGTTCCTTTAGGGGGCATGATTGCCCTGCAGGCAAAAAAATTAGTAATTTATTACCCAGGACAAATGGGTTTTAAATGTAGTTTCCCAAGGATACAGATTCAACTTCCACTCCTTACCAACCAGAAACGGTTGGCCAAATCTACCCACAAATCAGTGGGCAGAGGCTCAAAAGCAAGTTCTCTTTCTTTTAAGCATCAGGGCTATTCAACCTGTCCCAGAAGAAGAATGGGGACAAGGTTTCTACTTTTTCTGGTACCCAGAAAAGGCAACTTCTGGCATCCTATCCTGGCTCTGTCTATCCTAAACGCATTTTTTGGTAATCCCAAAATTCAAGATGCTAACTCTTCATTAGCTGCTTCTTATGCTAGGCAAAGATGCCTGGTTTAAAGGAAACCTACCTGCACATCCCAATAAGGGAATCTTGCAGAAGATACCTACACTTCAAAGCAGGCTACATGCACTATCCAATGTTTTTCGTGTTTCACTGTTGCAGTCATTAAACTTGGGTTATCCTGCTGGCAGGCTACCCTCAGTCGGCCTGAGTTCTAAAGTCTAGGTCCGGCGTCGGTTGCTGTCGCCTCTTCCCTGACGTCAGTGCGACAGGGGTATAAAAGATGCAGCCGACGCCATTTTCTTCAGTCTTTCTTGCCGCGCGGTGCCCGAAGCAGAAGCAGTTCGCAAGTGCCGGTCGGCCGACTCCTGAGATTTTCGTGTTCAAATTTCAGATCCGAAGTCTTCATTAAAAGCTAAGTACCCCATTGGGGAAAACTTTTTTCTTGCTCCAGACTGATGTCAGAAAAAGTTAATAATTGTATTTCTTGTGGGAAGCAAATACCTCATAAGGGCTTTCATTCTTACTGTATTCCTTGCCTAGGCCCTGACCACGACTTTGCTAGTTGTCTGTTTTGTGCTAGATTTAACCAACACACTATTAAGCGTTGGTTCAATTTTGCATTTCATTATTTTGGCAGAAGATTTAATTACACTATGCCGTCGGATAGCCATTCGGCTACCGGAATTAACAAGAAACGCAAAGAAAAAGAAAAGGACAGGCATCCAAGGTCCAAAACCGACGACGCGGTTTCCTCTAAGCCAGTTGCCGGTCCTCAGAGAGATGCTTTCGCAGCCCCTAACGCCCGCTACTTTGGACTTGCAGGCCACTACAGATTCCCACGTGGAGTCGATTAGGCCGCTGGAAGCTCAGGGTATTGGACCTTCAGAAACAATTCCCTCAGATTGGTCCGGAGCCGTTGAGCAGGCATCGGCTTCTGAGGGTGTTTTCAAACCTACTCAATTATACAGGATAATGTAGTCATACAAAACACACCTCTCACTAAAGCGGTGATGGATGTCATTTTGGAGGCCAGGAGGCCTAGTACTGGAAAATCTTATTCTGGAAAATGGAAGAGATTCTGTGCCTGGTACCAAGCACAAGGAATTGACACAGCAGTGCCAAATATTCCTCAGATTTTGCAATACTTAACTGAGATGCTGGACAAAGGCCTATCTTTTTCATCAATTAAAATTCATGCCTCTGCCATTTTGACTCATTACAATACAGAGCCATCAATCTTTTCTCATCCTTTAAGGCAGTACCTCAGAGGAGCCAAAAACTTAAGGCCTCCAAGGAGATCACCAGTATCTGCATGGGACCTCAATTATGTTTTGGAAAAACTCACTCTGCCCCCTTTTGAGCCAGCCGCTATTGCTGATATCAAATTTTTATCTTGGAAAACAGCTCTGCTCCTAGCAATAACCTCTGCAAGACGAGTCTCGAGCTACAGGCACTCATGGCTGTGGAACCTTTTATCATTTTTTATCCAGACAGGGTTTCTCTGAGGACCAACCCAACATTTATGCCTAAGGTAGTGTCCAGTGTGGCCCTTAATCAAACTATTCATCTGCCTACCTTTTATCCAAACCCACAGAATAAGGGGGGGAGAGAATTCTGCATTCTTTGGACTTACACAGACAGCTATGCTTCTAATTGAACAGAACCAAAGCTTTCAGAAAGACTGAGCAACTACTAGTGGCATATGCTGCAGGATCACAAGGAAAGGCTATCTCTAAGCAGGATCACAAGGAAAGGCTATCTCTAAGCAGACTATTTCAAAGTGGATAGGCCACTGCAATTGTTTCTGTTATTCACAACATGGCAAGCCAGTGCCTAAGGGCATTAGGCCACATTCAACCAGAGCAGCAGCCACTTCAGCAGACTTCCTCAGGGAAGTACCAACCAAGGACATTTTAGAGGCTGCTACCTGGAGTTCAGTGCACACCTTTACAAAGCACTATAATTTATCACTCTACTCTAAATCCAGGGCAGGCTTTGCCACTGCAGTTTTGCAGGGACTCCTAGCCGCTCCTAATGCTATTTAGCTCCAGCCTCCCAACCATAGCTTTCGGATTCAACCCAAGTGTAATGACTGTAACAGTGAAACACTAAGAACATAGTACAGTTGTGTACACTTACCATAAATGTAGATGTTTGAGTGTATTCACTGTTGCAGTCCAGGTTATCCACCCTCCATCCCCCTTATCTTTGCTGGAACTTATCTGCACTTCTCTAATCTATACAACCTCTGTGGTGTATTTGCTTGTAGATGAAGGCTTGTAGATGAAGGTATAACATATATATTTTGGTGCATGCATGTTTTATTGGCATATTTGTAGCCTACTCTTTTGGGGGCACCTGACATCTGGGGCAAGAAAAACTGAAGAAAATGGCGTCGGCTGCATCTTTTATACCCCTGTCGCACTGATGTCAGGGAAGAGGAGACAGCAACCGACACCGGACCTAAACTTTGGAACTCAGGCCGACTGAGGGTAGCCTGCCAGCAGGATAACCCAAGTGTAATGACTGCAACAGTGAATACACTCAAACATCTACATTTATGGTAAGTGTACACAACTGTACTTTCTCTGCACTGCCCTTTGGCTTATCTACTGCGCCCAGGGTTTTCACAAAGTGCCTAGCTCCAGTCATTGCCTTTTGCAGGCATAGAAATATTCAGATATATACCCATAGCTGGACGGTTGTCTAATTCAGGCAGAAAGCCAGGACATACTATTGAACCATCTGGCATTCGTAAAGAAATTGCTGACTTCTCTGGGTATACCATAAACGAAAAGGAATCCCATCTTGTACCCTGCTAGCAAATTGTATTCCTGGGAGCAAGCTTGAGTACAACTTCCCAGATGGCCTACCTCATGCCAGAGAAACAAGTTCATTTGACAGCCTACTTCAAACTACTGGTCACAAAGACCCAGCTATCTGCAAGGAAAATACTGCAAGCCCTGGGGTTCATGGCCTCCTGCATTCTACTAATTCCATATGCAAGACTGCATATGATGAAACTACATTTGTATCTAAAATGCCTATAGTGTCAACATTCTCAGACTCTAGAATCAATGATTCATATCATACCTTGTCTACATATAGAGTTCCTTTGGTGGGCAGGCCTGCCACCAAAACAAGGGACTGCCATTCACTCTACCCCCTGCCGTACAAACCCTAACAACAGATGCATCACACTATGGATGGGGAGCTCACATGGAAGGGAAGTGCATTCAGGGCAAATGGAACCCAAGTCAAGTGCACATGCATATCAATCAGAAAGAAGTGTTAGCTGTACAGAATTCTCTGACAGCCTTCAAGGACCACATTGTTCCAGAACAATTATTGGTAAAGACGGACAACACCACTGTTATGTAGTACATAAACAAGCAGGGAGGAACCCACTCGTACCCTCTCTGCAGACTAGCCATGGCTCTGTGGAACACAGACTGAAGCTACCAAGTGCACCTACAGGCTCAATTCCTGCCAGGAAAGTTACACTGGCAGACGACCTAAGCAGAAATCTCATGAACCCACACGAGTGGAAACTGGAACCAAAGATATTCAACATTTTGTGAAACAAATGGGGAAGCTCAGAGATAGACCTGTTTACCTCCCCCCAGAACTACCAAATGGACAAATTCTGCACAAGGGCTTCCCACAAACAAGCTTGGAAAGTGGATGCCCTGTCCTTCACCTGGAAAAATCTATCAGTTTATGCCTTTCCCTCCTCTGCCTCGCCTCTCCAAGGTACTACTAAAGATCAAACAGGACAAACCAAGGACAATACTGATTGCACCAGACTGGCCATGCCAACTCTGGTACCCTCTGTTGTGCAGTGTGTCACTGCTGACACCATGGCATCTGCCTCAGACCCCTACCCCAGCTGTCCCAGCAGGAGGGCCATGTTCTGCACCCACAGCTTCAAACCTTGAACCTGGCAGCCTGGCTAATTACCTGATCTCTCCATTACCATCCCTCAGTAAACAAGTGATGGATGTCATTCTGGAGGCAAGGAGGCCTAGTACTAGACAATCCTATGCTGAAAATGGAAAAGATTCTGTTCATGGAGCCAAACTCAGGGGATGGGCACAACAGCCTCCAATTTACCTCAGATTCTTCAATACTTAACTGATATGCTTCACAGGGGCCTTTCGATTTTCCTCCATCAAAATTCATGCCTCAGCCATTTCAGCTCATTACAATACAGAACCCACCCCTCTTCTCTCATCCACTGTTGAAGCAGTTCCTCAGAGGGGCCAAAAACTAAAGACCACCCAGGAGAGCCCCTACTCCAGCCTGGGATCTCAACTTTGTATTGGAAAACCTCACTCTACCTCCCTTTGAGCCAGCTGCAAATGCAGAGTTGAAATTCCTAATGCTGTCTAATTTCCTCCTCCCATCCTTTAGGAATCTTCCCAAATGTGATGACTGCAACAGTGAAACACGAAGAACATAGTACAGTTGTGTTTACTTACCATAAATGTAGATGTTCGAGTGTATTCACTGTTGCAGTCCTGGTTACACTCCCTCCAGCCCCCTGACTTCTGTTGTCTATACCTCTATTCTTGTTTACTATGCTTAAAGCTTTTTGGTGTGTTTGTTTTTTTGTTGGAAGTGTAACCTTGCATATAATTGCTTTCCATTATGGGGGTACCTGACATCTGGGGCAAGAAAAACTGATGTAATGGCGTCAGCTGCATGCTTTATACCCCTGACTACCTGACGCCATGGAAGATGAGACAGAGACGCCATGGAAGATGAGACAGCAACCAACACAGAACCCAAGACTTTGATAATTAGGCCAACTGAGGGCTACTGCAAGCAGATAACCCAAATGTGATGACTGCAACAGTGAATACACTCGAACATCTACATTTATGGTAAGTATACACAACTGTACTTTCCTCTTCTATCTTGTGTAAAGAAGGAACTTAAATGGTGGACTCAGCAGTTGTCTCTAAACCCAGGTCTTTCCCCTCTCAGGAACTCTTCACAGATGCCTCATATGTTGGATGGGGTGCAGCCTTTGCCTCCCTAAAAGCACAGGGGTTATGGTCTCCTCATCAATAGAAGGAGCAGGAACACATCAGTGTTGAGGAGATGAGGGCCATTCTGCTGGCTCTTCAGACCTTTCACCCTCTCTTCACCCCTTTGCCTCTACAGATATTCACAGACAGTACCACAGTGATGTGGTATATCATGAAAAAGGAGGGACAAGGCCTTACCTCCTTTGCCGATTAGCTCTTCTGGTTTGGGATCTTGCTGTACAGTATCAAGTGGCTCCAGAAACAACTTGCATCCCTTCAGGTCAGAATGTTGTGGCAGACAGCCTGAACAGGTCTTTAACTCAGTCACATGAGTAGTAGATGCTTTACAGGGATATTTTTCTGGAGATTATCCACTAGTGGGGTGCTCCTCAAGTAGATCGGTTTGCCTCCTCTCCAAACAGTTAGCTTCCTCTGTTTTGTTCCAGAGCCCATGTCCTCTGGTGTGGAAGGTGGATACCCAGTCCTTTTCCTAGAAGGGGATGTTTCTTTATGCTTCCCTCCCCTTCCTCTCATTCCGAAAGTCCTGTGCAGAATTCAACAGGACACTCCAAAAATCATGTTGGTGACTCCCCTTTGGCCGAGACAGCATTGGTTCCCTCTTCTACTTCATTTAACCAAAGGCAATCATCACAACTTACCTCACTGGGTGGATCTACTCACACGAGATAAGGGATCTCTCATCCATCCCCACATGTCCACTTTACAACTGACACTGTGGGTGGTAGGATTTTGATACCTCACAGACACCTATTTTTGAGGATGTGCTTGAGGTTTCTGCAGAAGCCCAGAAAATCCTACTTATCCAAATGGTAGAGGTTTTCTGTTTGGTGTGTCTTGTAACCTGGAACCTCTTACTGTGGATGTCCCTTTGGTTGTCTTATTTGTGTGAGTTGCTCTGTACTGGTTAGGCCTATTCTTCCATCAAGGCCCACTTATCAGCTATCTCGGCTTGTCTGCCTTTATCTCCTTCTCTAGCTGTAGGTTTGAATCTAGACAATTTCTTAAAGGTGTCCTTAATATCAAATCACCCAGGAAGCCTATCCCTTTTTCCTGGGGTCTTAATTATGTTTTGAAGAAACTAAATCTGGCTTCTTTTGAGCTTGCTGATTCAGCTTCCTTGCAACATTCTTGGAAGACAGTTCTTTCGCTACAATTGGATCTGCCAAATAGGTATCTGAACTACAAGCCCTTATGGCCTTGCCTGTCTTTCTTAGTGTTTCATAAGAAATGGTGTCCTTGCGTACTAATCCTCTTTTTATGCCCAAGGTGGTTAATGAGCTGTTAGTCAGTCTATTAGTTTACCTACCTTTTCCCCCTCTCCTCAGTCTACCAGAGAGAGGGTGCTTACATACCTTGGATGTGCGTAGACAACTCTGATGTTATTTGAATAAAACCAAGTCCCTTAGGAAATCTGATCAGTGTTTTCCTTGCATTATAGGTCTCTAGGATTAGCCGTATCCAAGCAAACTATTTCTTCTTGGATTGCCAATGCTATTTCCTTTTGTTACACATTTCATGACAAGAGCCTTCCTTCTTCAGCAAAGGTTCATTCTTCTGGAGCTGTGGCTTCGTCTGATGCCTTTTCCAATGAGTTGAATACTACCTCTATTTTAGAATCAGCTACCTGGGCTTCTGTGCATACCTCTACTAATCACTACAAGTTAGGTATTTCTAGAGCTAGAGCTAGTTTTACCAGGGCCATTCCTCATGGTTTCATAAAAGGCTCTACTCATCCTTCCTCCTCCTAATTCTCTTCTTAAGCTTTGGCACTCTCTCATATGTAAGTAATACTGCAGCAGTGAATGTGAGGACGTAGTACAGTTGTGTAAAATCTTACCATAACAGTAGATGTCCTTGCCTTCACTGGTGCAGTGTTCACCCTCCCTCCTTCCCCATTAGTCCTTACCCTTCCTGGATGTGCTAGTCACCTCGTGGTATTCCTTAGATTGGTGTTCTTACTGGGGCAGTCATTTCTGATGAAGGCATGCATGGATGTCACTTTTGTGGCCCACACAATACAGGTACTGTATGTTTGATATTCGGCATGCCATAAAACTTTAGTAGGCTTTGGTATACTTGCTGATGTTGGGCTTTTATGGCAGGGAAAACCCATATGTAAGGACTACTGCAGCAGTGAAGGCAAGGACATCTACTGCTATGGTAAGAGTTTACACAGCTGTACTTTTTTCTGTAGTGCGGCATTGAATAGGCAAAGGAAGTTAGCCAATTAGTAGTACATTTTTTCTATTTTCTTCCTTTGTCCAGTATCTTGTTTTGACAGCAAGAGGGTAAATCTGCATACATGAGGTGGCCACTCTTTAAGTAAGTAAATAAATAGTATGCGTGTGTGAATACCTCTAATCTACTTTGATTTCAACTGCATGACCTTGGTTTTATCTCTGAAGTTTGACCATCCCTTGTGATATGTTTGATTTTCTGGTAAATCACTAACTATTGAAGTCGTTTAATTATGACAGGGGCAGTACAAGTACATGACTGTAATGTGTTCCATGTTCCTTGTTTCCTCTGTCTCGGAAACGGAATGGTTCCTATCTTCAAGTAATGCCATTACACTGACAATAAAGCACAATGGCCCCTACAAAAATGCATTGTGGGAAGACAACATCTGCATAACAGGGGGCACCTTATACTGTGAATGTTAATGAAAAAAAGAAAATCACAGATTTTGTGCACACAGTGTGAAAATACAAGGTAAGCCCTAATGTACAACACAAAAATAAAACAATTTCATGGCTGTTCATTTCACCGATGTGCAAGTGATCTTTAACGCATATGTAACAATCGGTCATCATTTACAGATAGCATTGTCATGTAATTAGAACATACTTTTTACTGTGCTATGTCAACAGACTATATAAAGCTGTGTACTGAATCTCGATGTTAATGTAATGGACATAATTGTGTTTTCTTAGAAACTGCAGCTATAACTTGAAGATATTTTTAATACCTTCAGGTAGATATTAAGGTACTGTAACACTAACCTCTCTTTCACCACAGGTATAATGTGTTATATTTATGGACGCTATTCTGATCTTCATAGAAAGTGCATTACTTTTTAGACTGAACAGGTAACAGGGTTTTTGCTTCAGTACAGTTGGTGATTGTTTTCTTTTTGAGCAGTCACATCAGGGTTTTTCATCAGAGATTTTTCAGTCAAGAAATATAGAAAAGGCTACACAGGGAAAGGATACTTGTGAGCTTATTGCATTAATTTGATGCATATGTGCTGTACTGAAGTAGTAATAGCTGTAATGCCATCAGCATACTCAAAGAAATTATTGAGTAGTCCATAGATTCCTACAATATGAATGCATCACTCTTCCAGGTTTTTGATCAATGTATCTTGATGTGTTGATACTACAAACCACGGGTATAGTAACATGTCAGTAGGGTTAAAGTCAGGCTAGAATTGCCATTTGGGTTTACAAACTGCAGCATTTGCAGTAAAGTGTAGCATCCCATTTACTTGTAGCATAACAAATGAAAAATCTGGTAAAACATTATATAGTGTTGTGACTGCAGTCTTAAATATACATTGTGTAAAAGTGATATGTTTATTATATTTTGTAGCAGTAAAAATAATTTTTCAGTGCAGTTCAAGTTGCGGCTGCATTTTTGCCTTTGAGTTAAGAGTCCTATTTTAAGGATTTTTATTAGATAATTATCCCAGAAACATTTCCTAAAAATGTAATGAGAATATGGAGAGTTACAGAGATCGCTCCCTGATAAGTATTCAGTTAATTTGTGATCAACACACAAAACTACAGTTACAGATGACCAGATTTTTCCAAATGCAACCAGCACCTGGTTAAGTGACTTGCTCTGAGTCACACAGTAGACAAATGCAGACTGAGGGAGCCAAAGCCTGGCCACTGGAAGTGTCTTGTTAACAGCTGATAGCTAATTGTGTGCACTAACTGCCATGTGAGAATTAGAGGTAACAATAAGATTAAAACCAGAAGGCAGAAGGAATTACTACACTATCCATTTTAGCAACGTACTCTCTTGTTACTTACCAGTAGATACCGCCATGTTCTTCCATGGTCAAGTCTTCAAAGCTTCCATCCAGCTTAACCCTTCAATGTAGTTACAGACAGCTCAGCTTGTGGCTTATGAGCCTCTGACGAAAAAACAGCCAGGGAGAACATCCTAAGAGCTCCACTTCAACCCATTTCTTTCCATTTAGGTTTATGGTGTACTACGGCTTTCCATTGTGTATTAACTTGTCAGTGTTTTGTTAGATGGCAACAAATATATGAAGTGTAAATAGGTGATTGAACCCACAATTCTCTCTCTCCAGTAACATGAATGATTACATACATTAACTTGTATTTTTTCCTGTAAAATGTCTAAAATGTAAGCAAAGCTTGCAGCTGTGTCTTGTGAGATACAAATTTATATAAAACAAACAGCAGTTACGTAAAACTGAAAATGTTGTGAATGTTTTTGTACAAACAAACGTCTGCACTGAACGAGTAGTTGTCTTGCTGAAGAGCTGTTGTTGACAGCAGAGGAAGGGCAGAAATATCTCTAAGTTTTAGCACAATTTTAAAAAGGAAACTAATGTTCAGGATAGGAGATAGTATCCACACTCACCGAGTCGGTTACTCTTGGATTATATAGTCTGGACTTGGTTACTTTCTGCATTACATCAAAAAGTGATTCAGTGCAAGTGAATTTTGAGTATTGAGCTTGTAGAAAGAAACAGCCTAGTAGCCATTTTCAAAATTAGTAATTGCTTATGCCTGCCTTAGGAGTGTTTCCTAAGGCTGCAAGTCTGCTCTTATTTATGCTGTGCCTGTAATTCTAGTGAGAATTAACTAGCAAATATTCAGCTAGGTAGATGTTTAATTTTTATGCACCGTGTTTAAACCTGGTTGTTTTCTCTACCTTTGTGCAGTTGCCTGTCGTCTTAATGCACTACTCAACTTCTTAGTGACATATTTTATTTTTTTAAGCTAATATGAAACAAATATTGTAATCAGTATGAGGGTATTTACTGATTTGTTGGTGACTAGATCCTGGTGTCAGTTTCTCATAAACCAGACAGTTCTACTATAGATTACTATGAACTTTTATACTTCTTTTGGCTTATTTTCCAAGCATTGCTAAGTAACTGGAGTTTTCCAGATGTGAATCTAGAGTGGTGGCAGACTACACTGAGCCAAGAGAAAAGAAGCTGCAGTACTGAAGGGTGTAGCTAACCTTCCCTTAAAATTGTATGTGCGCAGATATATCAGTTTATTTAAATTTTATAGATATGATGATGTTCTTTTAATTCTTCCTCACAAATGGGTTACGGATCTGATCCTCTGATCCGATTCGGCTGCTTTTATAAGACTCAGGATCTAAATTTTGAGCTCCTGCCTCTACCCATAATGCTCTGTTCCATCCCTAACTCCTCAGATCTTGTTTGCCGCCATCATGTCAAGATGCAGATCTAGTCTCAAGTTGTGAAAGTGAAATTTAACTTTTATATTATTGTTAACATTAAGTTAATCCTTTAGATTTTTGGCAGTTTATCTGTCATAGTTATTGCCTTTTGTCTTTCCTCCTCCCTTGATAAATGTTTTAGAACTTTGCTGGCATTAGGGTGTGCTTTATCTTCTTTACTTTCCTTTCTTAGTGCCTTTGGTACTTTTTATATCTCTCTTAGTAAAAAAAGTAAAAAAAAAAGTGTGTAAACGTAGTTAAAGTCTTGACATTTTTAAGAGTTGCTGTCATGATTGTTTCTCTTTGTAGCCATGTCTGCAAACCCTCTGGTTTTAAGACATGCACTTCTTGTGGGCACAAGATCCCCAATTCCGATGCCCACAAGAAGTGTGTCTTCTGCTCCGGGGCCTGAGCATTTGAGGTCAGTGTGTGACATGCGCATTTTTTAACCCTAGGGCCACCTCTGATCACCGCAGTAAACGTATACTCAAGGGCTTACTTCCAGCTTCATTTCTTCATCGGGGATCAAACTCTCTCTAAATCACATCATGACTCTGCAGATTTTAAAAAGTGAGCTCAACAGAAGTCGAAGAGGGCGTGGCCTCCTTGGAAAATTACAAAGACTTCAGATCCGAAGACCGTGCCGCCTCCTTCAGATCCATAGCCCTCCTCAGATCCAGCTGGAGGAATAACCATCACTAGCTGTCCTGTGCCATCCACCTCCTGCTCGGATTCAAGACCCTTGGATCTGAGGGCTAGGAGCTGATCTCCAGAATTTGTCTTGAAGCCGGTTTCTCCAGCATTAACCTCTAAAGTTGTTTGAAATCCCTAAAAAGCATTCCAGGCCTGTATCAGCGGCATCATACAGATCCTCTAGGATCTTGACTGAGGCAGATATGGACAGGATGATGAGATTTCTCAGATCCAGATGGGGGTCCTTCCAGCTCCGTCCCCTCTTGGATCTATGAGTGCACCTGTCCAACCAATACCATCTCCTTTTCGGATCAGACCTGCAGTTTCGGAGTCTCACGATCCAAGATTCCCGAGAGGGTCAATGTCTGATCTAAGGAAACTCACTTCCTCAACTCGGGTGGTGTCCCTGACTGGATGTTATCTGATGCCATTAGATCGGGGTAGGTCTTTGATCTGAGAGGTTGGCACCAGGTCCGATGGTTTGGCTCCTACTTTGTTGGATCCCTCCCTTCCCCTTGGTTCCTTGACTGTTGACAGCTTGAGTTCGATTCTTTTTGGGGGTTTCTTGGATCTGGGGTTGTCCATGATCTTTAGTCCTCGGCTGCCTCTGCTCCAAGGAGGAGGTGGGTAGGTGTCTCTGGGTCTGTCAGCATTCCAGGTAGTAGAAAAAGGACCTTCTTTCTGCATAGAGAGCCATCCAGAAACTTCTCAGGTTCTACTCCTTGCCCCTCATCAGGTCCAAACTCTGAACCCCTCATTTTTGCTCCTCTGGGTCAGGCAGCTCCAGGAAGCTTCCACACAAATTCCTCAGTGGGGCACCCCACTTCTTCAGATACCTCTCCCAAACACCTCACGGAAGAGGTACTGTGGAAGAAAATGTGCAAGAGGGGGCACATAGACTCCCCTGTTTAAGACACTGATTTTGCTAGGGGAGAATGATCCCCGCGATCACCACCCGACAGTGTCTGTTTTTGGAGACATCTTGGAAATACTTAAACAGAAGGGTGGTTGGTCTTCCCAAGCTCCTTCTTCTGAGGAGTCTGTGTTTTTGGAGGCTTTCGGGGGTGGCCCATTAAATCTTGGGTGACCCCCCCCCCCCATTGGATGAACTTGTTGATTTTAGTTTCCAGTCTGGCTTGGAAGGAACTGTGCACTATCAAGCCCATCCTCAAATGACTGGATAAGTTTTTAGTCCCTCCATCAGACAGACCCCACTGGAGCAAGGGAGTGCCCATTGATGCCATAGTTGTAGCGACAGCTATTAAGAAGGAGCTAGCCGAGCAGAGCTCCTCTGTTCATCCACTGAACGGGAAGTTCAGAGCGAAGGACAGATTTGGAAAGCACTTGTATGCCTCAGCCACATTCGCACTGAGGTTGTTAAATTACCTGGCATGTTTTGCTTGCACAGAGACTTGATCAAGGAGCTTTCAAACACGTCCATGTCTGCAGAGGATCTCAAGAACATTTCTCCTCAGCTGGCTAATCTTACTTCTGTTGCCAATTCATCAATGAGGCTGATCTTTCACACAGCAGTGTGCGCCTCACAAATAGCTAGTTCAGGCATTGCCATTAAGGGACATGCCTGGATGAGGCTATGTGACTTTGCAGAACCCTTCAAGGTGTCTTTTGTTAATGCCTCCTTTGATGGCTCATCCTCATTCGAGCCATCAGGAAAGGATTTGCTTACTTGCAGCGAGCAGGAAGGAAAGACGCTGTCTGCCATTGGAATCAAGTTTTCTACCCCTCAACACTTTTTTTTTTTTTTTAGGAACCTGGGAGGATTTAAGAAAATGTGGTGCCAAAAATCATGGAGACCTTTTCATTACTTACATGGTGATACTGTCTCCAGAGGCAGAGGAGGAGGTTTCAATGGCAGGTGCCACTGCAGAAGCAGAGGGGGGTCCCTAGAACCAGAACTTCATAGACTCTTTTTCTGATAGGCCCTATCAGCACTCCTGAAATGGTGCCCAATTCATCTCTGGAGGTAGTCAAGTGTCTTGTTTCCCTGCACCTAGACGCTGGGGCAAATCTTACAAACAAAGCATGGGTGCCAAATGCAATGTCCAGTGGTTACTACATTCCCTTTTCCTTTCCACATTCTGTCACAAAGAAGAAATTTGCAGACATTCCACCCAGTCAGAGAGAGCACACAGGTCAAGAGGTTCAAAAGCTGCTACAAAAGAGTCATCCAGGAGGTCCCAACCAAACAAATAGGATTCAGAAGTTACTCCCGCATATTTTTAGTGCCATAGAAAACCAGGGAACCAAGACAAATTCTGGATCTAAGCAATCTGAATCAGTTTGTGAAGAGGTCAAAGTTCTGAATGGTTATGGTTCAGTCCCTCCTGCCCCTTATGCTCCATGATGATTGTATGTGCTCTGTAGATCTCTATAATGTGTATTATCCTATAAAAATAGACGTGCTCCAGGAGATGCCTGCACTTTTGGCTGGGAGCCAGCCACCATTAATTCAGAGCACTGCCCTTTGAACTCACCACAACCCCCCAGGTGTTCATTAAATGCATGGCAGTCATGGCAGCTCACTTGAGACTCAAAGGATTTCAGGTGTTTCCCTATCTCAACGATTGACTCCTCACCACTCCAGCCAAGCATCAACTTCTACAAGCCAGGGATTACTTACTTCAGCTCTCTAGCTCCGTAGGCATTACAATAAATCTTGCCAAATCAAAGCTGACTCCTGAATAGACTCTGGAATTTATATGAGCTCAAGTGGATACTAGGATTAAAGTGGTTACATTGCCTCTTCATCGTGTTACATACTTAAAAAAAAATCAGGTGTGGGACTTAACTATCTCATCTGTCCCCTCCAACAAAACTAGTGTTGCAAGCTTTTGGGTCAGTGTCTGCTGCTATTCTAGTTCTTCTAGCAAGATTTTTCATGCAAATCTTCCAATGGACTTTGGTGGTACAGTGGTCTGTTCTTTACCAGCCTCTGTCTTTTCCCATAAAACTTACTCCAGTTTGCAAGCGTCCTGTTCACTGATGGATCCAATCAAATGATCTGTTTTTGGGCAGGCTGTTCTGTCTTCCTCCCCAAGTAGCCAAGGCATGCGATCCTCCTTGGAAACCAGTTTTGCATATCTGTCGTAGAGAGGAGCGCAATCCTCCTAACATTGCAAGCTTTCAGGATGTTCTCCCCTTGGGGACTGTTACAGTACACACAGCATGTCAGTAGTCTGGTACGTCAACAAACGAAGAACCTGTACCTACCAGTTGTGCAGGGAGGCCATGAGGCTCTGGGAATGGGCAGTCTCTTCAGACTGCTTTCTAGTTGCAGCACACGTTCTGGGGAGAGCCAGCAGGCTTGGCAGACTGACTCATCAGATCCATTCTGATTCCTCACATGTGATCTCATAATCAAACAGTAGTAGACATAATTTTCAGCTGCTGGGGCCATCCATGCTGCGACCTGTTTACCTCTTCCCTCAACATTAAGTGCAGCAAGTACTTCGCTCTGATCCCCCCACCAAGGGAGTCACTGAGGGATGCTCTAATTCACGTTTGGTCCCCGGGTCTCTCTTCTTCCACTGACCTCAAAGTTTCTACAGAAAGCAGGCAGGCTGAAGAGATCAGTCATCTTCTTTGCCCCCTTCTGTCTTAGTCAGGTGTGGTTTCCCTTCCTCTGGTCTCACTTGAAATATCCTCCATGGATACTGGAACCCAACTCAGGATCTCCTGTCTCACCCATAAGAAATTCAATATCCCACTTCCTACTCTCCACACCTTCAAGCTGACTGCATGGTTTCTCCACTTCTGGTAATATTAAGATGGTCTGGGCCAGCTTTTCCAGTTCATGACATTATCTTGGCCTCCACCAAGAAAGTCTACAGAAGCAAATGGGAAAGATTTTCTGTATGGGCTTCCAAAGAAGATATCTATCCCTTCTCAGCATCTGCTTCAGCCATCCTTTTCTTTACTCTTCTTTTTAAGTAAGGGACTAGTTTTTCTTCTGTTAAACTTCACTTAACAGCCATATCCAACTTCCATACTGGAAACAAATCTCTTTCTCTGGCAACTTCCTGATTTTGTAAAGCTTTTATGAAGGGAATTTTTCTCCATGGACCTCCAATACAGGATCCCTCTCCCCCTTGGGTTCTCATGGTGATTCTCCAGGGGTTGACTCAGAAACCCTTTGAACCAGCAAACAAATGCAATATGAAATTCGTTTCTTTGAAAACTGTCTTTTTGGTAGCTGTCACTTCAGCAAAAATAATTTTTGAGCTGCAGGCCTGATCAGCTAGACCTTCTTACAATATTTTCCATAAAGATAGGGTGTCTCTATGAACCAGCCCTTCCGTGGCCATGGAGACTAACATTAATCAGTCCATACAATTGCTAATTTTCTTTCCAAACTTTAGAAATAAGAGCGAATATATGTTGCATCATCTTAATGTTTATAGACTACTACATTTTTATCTTCACAGAACAAAACAGTATAGAAAGTCTGATCAGCTGTTCATATCCTTTTCCCTTAATCACTTAGGTCAGGCAGTCTCCAAAATTACTTGGGGTAAATGGATTACAGATTGTATTTTGCTGATTTATTCTCGAAATGTTTTGGAATTGCCTCGTCTTCCTAGAGCTCATTCCACTAAGTCTATGGCTACTTCCTCTGCCTTTTCTTCAAGAACTTCCATTATGTGTGCTGCAGCTACTTGATCAAAGACCCATATCTTTGTTGCACATTACAAATCGGACATTGTCTCCAGAAGCAGAGTTCCCTTTGGTTCGACAGTGCTCCGGCTTGTCTTTCCTTGAGGGTCTCCCTAGAGTTATGTAGCTGGAGACTTTGACCCATTTGTGAGGAATAATGAAAAGGACATCAGATTTATGAGTTATGTACTTACCATAACTTGGCATCGTGTGTTGTCCATTTTCATTTTTCCTCTCCTTCCCTCCCAGCCATCCCCTGGCCGTGTCACTCCTACAAGGATCTTTGGATGATAATGGAACCTTTGTATGAGCCTCAGTCTTTTCTTGGTCTATTCTGTCTCTATATTACAGTGGGCGGTAAGGCAGCAAACTCGATCTGAGGAGCTGGGAATGGAATAGAGCATCATGGGTAGAGAGAGGAGCTCGAGATTCGAATCCTAAGTCTTGTAAAAGTGGCCGAGTCAAATCCAAGGATTGAATCCTTAATCCATTTATGAAAATGGACAACACAAATACCAAGTTATCGTAAGTACAGAACTTCTAATTACATTGTGTAAGCTAGCACTGACAAGGCACTGATTTTCAAAGGAAAGTGGGAAGGGGAAAGGGGGTCCTGTAATACCAGGTTCTATAAGTCTGCTCCATGGTAGTTCTTTGTGGAGCTAGTAAGGGTGTGGATTGTGTAAGAACTTGAAAGTTTATAACCAAGTAAGTTTTAACCAAGGCGCTGGTGACAAAACATGACAAAAAAATAACACCAGACTGCCCAGGTGTCCTGCATTTCATTTCCCTGCAACAGATTGCTGTGAATTAGGAGAAGAATGATTTTTTTCTTCCTAGTAATGAAAACTTAAAGTCAAGGACTTTCCTTGTGCTTAATGAGTAAATTAGTCCTCCTCTTTCTTTAGCTAGAATTTGATTAAATTGTTGCGATGCCTTTGACAGAGCCGCCTGTTTGCATTATTGCATATGTTATCTAAAAAGGAGAAAGACATCTGGGCCCTTCAGGATATTTTCATGTTCCCCTGTCAAAAGATTTTGCTTCCTGTTGCCCTTTGATCTCATCTGCAACAGGTGGAAAGGAGGGGTTGGTAGCACTGTTTCACTTTTGGACAGGTGCAAACATCTCCTCTGGCACTAAAGAAGCGTTAGCCCATGTAGGAAAGTGCATTACAAATAATGGCTATATTGTTTTAACCCATAGTTTCTCTATATCTGCACTGCTGTAATTTACTGGTGTGAAATATGTCTTCTTTCTACAGGTCTGAGGACTGCAGTCTTTTTCACAGAAGCCCCCTGAACCAGTTACACTTTCAATGGCTTCCAGTTTTGAAAAAATACTCTCTCCTTTAAGATTTTTTGCAGAAGACAAATTTAACTGACAAGACTTTGAGACACGTAGGTGATCCAGGAAAAAAATGAATATATTCATGTTTAATTTTGTCCCTTACTCCCCCCTCGACCATTTAAATAGTAGTGGTTTTACAAATGTGGCAATGTTCCCTGCTTCCTGTGTTTCGGGGATCCCAATAGCCAGAAACTGTAATTTTGCTCCATTTGTTCAAGTCTTGCTTGTTTATCCACTCTGTAAGGCCTGAGATTCTTTCACTTCCCTGTGAAAGACCAAGAAGATGTTTGAGTGGTCAATTAGGGCTTTTTCAAATGGAAACATTCCTCTTATTTTTTCATGCAGTTATCCAGCTGTACTCACTCCTGTGTAGTCTGTCTAAAGTTTGTGCCAAAGAAGGATGTGTTTTGACAGTTTCCACAGATTTATCAGATCATTTCCCACATCTGTCTGTGGTTAAAGTTTCAGCAGGCATTTTGGCATTTCTATGTGGGGTGTCCACTGTTTACCTCTTTACAAGTTTAATTTCTTCTTTCTTCTCCTTTTTACTTTTCAGATGCCGACACATGGACACTGAGGAACTTTCTCACACAACTTAACTTCAGCTACAAAATACAGTTTGCTTAGACAGATTTTGTATTCCATCTTTTTTTTTTAAGCCCGTAAAGTGTACTACTAAAGGGCCGCCTTTTGTCACCAGAAGTCTCTCTCCCCTTTCTTTGTTTTTCTTTAAAATAAAAAAAATATATTGAATATAAATTTGTCTTCAAGATGAATTGCTGGCTTGAGTATGGCAAGGGACCCTCATGATGCTAGTGGCTGTCTAATGATGTAGGACTATCTGAGAAAATGTCATTAGTTTGACTCTTAGTTTACACAGCGGTGCCGTGATGCACACAACAGTAGGAAAAGATGCAGTGGAGAACTGCATGGTCTGGCTGTCATTTAATGCATAGGGTCCATATTATGTAGAATATATTCATAAAGGCTGGCATGGAGAACTGCACACACAAAGTAATAAGGAATTAATCCAGTTAACCGATGTTAGCTTTAAAGATTCCTTGCCCCAAACTGCTTTTATTTCTGTTGTAATTTAACTTTTTCTCTTTGTGAATTTTACCATGACATTAAACCACAAATGTGGTCAGAAGGTCAGCTATTGAACCAGTCACGACTGACTACACAAACACTAGCAGTTGATATCAGAATTTGTCTTCCATATGTGATGTTGGTCCAGGTAGTAAGACTCACCCGAGAGTGACTTTGAATTATAATGTTGGTTTATGTTCATTTTCAGTCAGTGTTTATGTACCTTAATGCCATTAGTTTGGTCCTTATGGTAAATTTTAGTGTATTGATTCATTAGCTACTGCTGTACTGGCTACACTTGAAATGTGACAACAAACCATAGCTAGTGTAGTTGACAGCTACGCCATGTTTGCTTAATATGAAATCTGCTTAATCAGATAAGGTCACGTTGATGCATAATAAAACTGATACCTCCTGCTCCCCTCCTCTTTTTTACTGTTACTGTCAGCTGTTATGATGTCACGACAGAGGGATTTTAGAGTTGTCTAATGCATTATTAAGTCCTATTTCAGAAATACTTACAAAATCTGCTTTGCAGTTTAAAATCTATCAAGTGAGTTGTATTTTTTTCACTACACCCTTATAACATAGGACAATCTTAAGGCCCACTGATCTAGACCATAATGAGGTTGTAATATGGCCGTGGCTTTGGTTTTATATTTCCATGTAATAGTATCATTGAAGCAGGGATCACTGAATCACAGTATATAAAAATTGCTGTTGCAGACCATTGTGGTGCGAGATGGCTTTGTAAATTTTTAAATACTTAAATTGCTTTAGTAATAAAGCATTTCTTGAAAAATTAGGTGATGAGGTTGCAATCGGTGCTTCACATGAGCTTATTCATCAGCTTGTCTGACCAGGTACTGGTATTTGTATACATAAGTGTGCCTTCCCTTTCTTGTTAGTGACCACCTAAGTTCCCCCATTCCATTTCTTACTTGGTCTAAACCCAACACCAGTTGTATAAACATTTGATCTTTCCATTTTCATTTGTAAAATTTCTTAAATCTCCTTGGAGTTTGAGTCTGTAGATGCTAGAAATCTTTCTATATTCCCACTTTCTCAGTTCCTGTTCTATGCCTGCACACCTCCTGTCTGCAGTTTGTGCTTCTCCGCAGCCCATCTCATGGTCTGCGCTTCTTGCTTCACTTCCATCTGCACTCGTTCTACAGGGTGGCTCTTTTCCCCTCTGCCCCTTTCATCTGTATAAATGTCCCTCCCTGTTCACTTCCCCCCTGTTCTTCTTCATGGCCATACCTGGCTTTGTCTTCTAGTGCCACACTATCCTTCCTTGTTTGACTAGTCATTCTGCTGCTATCTGTAATCCCCATGTTCTCTCATGAAACTCCCCCATTTTCCTGTAGACCCCCAAATCTTTTGCCACCTTAAAGCCGCCTGAGCCAGACAGGTGCCCCATATCCTAAGCATATCAAAAACTTCTCTCCAACTCTCCCCATGCAACTGTGATATTCATTTCATGTTTTCCTTTGATTCATGTTTTCCTGTATTTTTATAGATGTATTTTTCATTTGTTAAGCTTTTTTGCCTCAGTTTTCATCACTGATATGCTAAGCATATGCCAAGCAAATTACAAATTAAACAATAATTTGGAGCAAATAATATGCAGCTGTCACTCTGTTTGCCTTACATGTTTTACTGAGGGATATAAAAGCAGACTATGTAGCATAATTTGTTTCTCTTGAGAAAGTAGACAAAGACCCTAAGAAAAATTGTTTTTTTTTTCCCTAAGTGTTCTTGCATCTCTATATTACCTGTCCTCAGGCATTTTCTAATAGGCTTCTGCCCGTTCATTCCCACTATGTTATATGGAAGGGAGACATCCAGGGGGGCCATCATCTGTGTTAGCCATGAGAGTTGCTTTTTCTCATGTTGGTATCCCAACAGTGAGGATGCTTGTGTTACCTAACCCCACTTCCTGAGAAGGGGGAGAGCTACCTTGACAATTCTGAGATACACAACACTCTCCCCCTGTGAGTGCACACTCCTGTACACTCACTAATAAAGGCTACTACCAAGCAGTGGCTTGCTAGAGTTTAACCCCTGTCCCCAGGATGCACACCACAATGTTGTCCTTTCTTATGAGGAATTTTGGCTGTATGCATGGTGTTCTGCACCCCCCTCCCCCAGACAGATGCACCCATCCTACTCCTAGCTCTGTCAAGTACCTTGGCCACTATTCACACTCTCATTGCCTGAGCCATTGTTGAGGTTTTATTCCTTCATACCACTTATCCTGAATAAGATTGCTTTACTTACTTATCCCCGTAAGTTAAAATACATTTTTATCTTTCTAAATGCATACTAGCTGTAAATCAGAAAATAAATCTGCAGTTTGCAAATCTAAATCTCTATACAGTGAATT
The DNA here is from genome assembly GCF_019279795.1 of Protopterus annectens. Classification (NCBI taxonomy): domain Eukaryota; kingdom Metazoa; phylum Chordata; order Ceratodontiformes; family Protopteridae; genus Protopterus; species Protopterus annectens. Next base: position 1,107,706,670 of record NC_056741.1, read on the forward strand.
ATTCCTCAAGACCTCAGAATCTTAACTGCAAACTAACAGCTGTAAAACAGTTTTACATTGGGTTGCTTTTCTACCTAGCATGTTTCTGGATGGTCTAGAAATTAACTCCTGGTAATGCTTTTTCTCAATAACATCTCAGATAATTTCATGGCCTGTCAGCTGTTCTAAAGAGTCAGTTCTGTGTTTTTGCATCCCAAAGTACTCTTGAAGCTGAGCCTCATTTATGTGTCACCTCCCACCAGAGTGATGCAGCCTTGAAAAGCCATGAATTTCAGTAAAGCACCATTCCTTTGCACAGTAACAGAATTTGCCATGTTGGATTCCTAAGGAAAATCAGAACAAAACAAGCAGGGCATGTAAGGCATTTAAGATAGGTGACTATTAATGCAGCACGTGCTGTGCTTTGTGGGGGTTCCAAATCAGAAGTCATACCTGTGCCAGTAATTTGAAGTCCCACTGTCCCACTTGTTACTTTTGATTGTTGAGTACCTTGTGTGCAACAATGGCATTAGTAATGAACATCCAAGATTGTCTAAGCACACCTGCAGCTATCACTTGCAAGTGACAAAAGTGGTTACAGCAGGCAGTGAGCAAGAGTTTGGTCACTGCAAGTGGCACCTAGTGAGTTTTTGGTAATCTTGCTGGTAGATCACTTTATAAGGTGGGATTTCTTGTTTGTTTTACCTACTTTTTTTTGTATTTCTCACTTGTTGCTTTCACTTAATCTGGTAGTGTTGCTGGCCACAGGAATAAAGCCCTGGCCATGATGCAGATGGCCCAGGACTGACTGGTACACAGCCACAGGAGGAGCTGACAAAGAAGGATGGGACTGAGTGTCTGAATCGGCTGACCCATTCTGATGGAAGGTATGTAGTCACTGGAGGGAGAGGTGCATAATATGCAACTATCATATGGGCAACTGGATCTGCCAAGCCATGTCTTTATGGAAACTTTCATGGGTGAGAGCGACGATGCACTCAGGGGGAAAACATTTTGTAGCCCATTCATCTGCAGACATGCTTGTTGCCACTGGAAGTGAGGTTAGGTCACAAAGAGTAAGAAGACTTAATGGCTGCCTGCATGATACCTCTTCCATGACTGGGTTGCCTCCCTGGTGATTAGGTACATAGAAAGTCACCAAGCATGCATTCCAGGAGACTGTTGAGCCTAGCCTAATTACCCAGTTGCCCCAGAGCACTGTATAAGTGATTTGCTCAGAGTCTCATAATAAGAAAATGGGGACTGAAGAAATCAAACCATGGATTAAAAGAAGCAACTTTTTGATTAATAGCCATACCTTTTCTGCTAACTGCCAGGCTGAAATTAGAGCCAACAATGAGATTCAAACCAGGGACCTTTGACATAAATAGCAGAATAAATAATTACACTATAGAAGTGGGCTCAGTGCTGGCACAAATATATGCCGCTTGTTAATTGGTGTGCATTTACTGAAGTGGTTAGATAGGGAGTTGTACTAGAAGCATATGAGATGATAGCAACTTTTTTTTTTTTAATTTTATTTACCAGGATAATTAAATGTTTAGGAGATGAAGATTTGGATATGTAGAATCTTTCCTAGTATTATTAAAATGTAGGCGTATATGACCGTAGTTAAAGGTTTTCTTTTGAAGGTATAATTTACTCAACCTTCACACTTCACATTTTTCCAGCTCTGGTTTGCATTTAAAACATGTCCACAGTTTTTCAACGTAGTAGTACTTTGATGTGTGAGTACTAATGCAATAACTGCTCTGCTTAGTTGTTGGTAGCACAGAGTGTTTTATGTGTGAGATGTGAGGTTTTATTTTGAACTGAATTCATTGCTGCTGCTGCTGCATTTTCATATTGAAGTAAACAAGTCCCAGGAGTGTCAAATTCAAAAAGAAAAGAAAATCGCAATTTCATGGGTGGTCAGCAATCAGGCTTTTGTTGCCTTGATTATTAAATTCTTGTGGTTTGAGGGTAGGTTATATTATGCAGGGGTGCAAGGTTGCTTTACGAGTTGATAACTAAATCTGTCTGGTATTGATGCCATGCAAAGGTAACACTGGTCTTGTATCAACAAATGAAACTGGAAGGTAACCATTTCAATCCATGTTTGAGTTAAAAGCTGAAATAGTCTTGAAATAGCTCTTAAATCTATTCTCATCTGCTATATTACAAGTATTTTTCATGCAGATCAAAGTTATAATAATCCTTACAATGAAGATTTCATCAACAGAACACTAGGGCACCCCTTAGGTATGACCGACATTAACCTGCTGTGGATGTTCAGACATTGTCTGTATAAAACAGACATCCATTCTCTGTATTTTAGGCCTTTCTTCTCTCAGTCATTGCATATGAGCAATTAAATCTGAAGTAATCTGGCATTAATTTGCCTCCTCTAGAGTTCATTTACAAGTAAATAACTGTTGGAGAATTTTCTTTTATCTTTTTCTCCCCCAGTTTATGTATTTTTGCTTTTTGATTATATGTCTTGCTGATGGCCTTCTTTTTGTATTGTCTAGTTCATTCAGGTGTCTATTTTGGGTCTATATTAGAATCGCGAAAAGCGAAAACCGCAAATATGTAAACGTCTACACATAATGAGTGAACCACCAGAACAGCGAAAGGCAAAATATCGAATGGATTTGTTCGGCCAGCAGGGCCATTCTGTGGATAAGGGTATATACCCTTTTCCCCACTGTAGTGCAATCTCAGAGTTGGTATATTTAAGTAGGGGGAGTGTGTCTTGTTTTTTGTAGTTGATTTAGGTATACTTACATGGTGCTGTTGGTTAGGGAAATCCTGTTTTGGTGGTTAGCTGTTCTGGTAGTTCGCTCATTATGTGTTGACATTTTCGTATTTGCAGTTTTCGTCTTTCCTGATTTTAATATAGACCCATCTATTTTATGGTGTGTGTGTGTGCCCTAAAAAAGTAAACATTTTTGTGGTAGATAAGTTCCACTTAAACATTTACATACACATTTTTCTTTTTCACTTAGGCTCATAACATGATGTTGATGGTTATAGGGTTTGAAAGAGATGTGTTCCTTAAACTAATAGAAGTAGGCAGCATCCCCTGTGGAACTGTTTAGACAGGAAGAGACTTGAGACCAAGTCTTGTTTTACTGTGGTATTTTTGTTTGTCCTCCACTTCCTGCATTTCCCCCTCAAAGTAAAGCATAGCATGGAGAGGACTGATAGGGATTTGGGTGATGTATCTTTGACATCCAACATCCCATCTCAGTTTTTTTGTCTATGTTGAGGAGCTTTTACAGCCTGCACACCACATATTTCAGAATCTGTGGCAAAACCCCTTTGGAGGCTGCTCTCCATTTATGTCCCACTGAGCTGAGGACAATGGTGCAGTCTTCAATGAAGGCACCCTGTAGCAGATATTCTATTCCAAAGTCCATTTTATGATCCCAGAAAGGGAGGACAGTCAACCCACCATTTTTTAAACACATTTATTAAATTAGCACTTAAGATACAGGCACACATACATTATTAGAATAAAAAACTGTTAACATTTTTTTTCTTTACACACATTGTACATTACATATGATTTCTTTCTTTTCAGCAACTTTTTATTTAGTCCAGCATTACATAAATGGCTCAATTCCTGCTTTCCCTTAAACCTCACTCCTCCTGAATGTTATTTTGCATGCATTGTTTCGACAAATTTTATTTCCATTTAATATGCTTCATTCCTTTTTCTAAACCCCGTTTCCAGCTATTTCCTGTCTTTTACAATATTCAGTGCTTCAAATACAACTTGTTTACATTTCAATTTCCATTTTCCCTTTTTAGGCAGTCAATAGAATTAAACTTAATAAGACCTTGCTGTGTCTATGCAATTCAGATCCTTTGTCCCAGCTCAAAAAAGGCATTTGCTTCCAGAACATCTCTGAGAACAGTATTCTGTAGGGAATTTTTAAAATCTACCAGCTTATTACACTCCCAAAAACATGTCCCCTGTTACCTTTCATTTTTTTCCATCGCATCTGCAACATTTGCTGTCTGCTTGATCGAGAAATTCTTTGAAGTGTGCTTGGGGTATAAAAAATACCTATGCAAACACTTTCAAGCAAAAAAATGCTAAACCGTCTGGACTTTGTTGCACAGTTGGAAGCTGTACAAATTTCCTTTCATTTTCCATTGTAAATTGCTTTATCAGTCTCTCTTCTCAGCCATATCTAATAGCCTCTGATTGATTCTTATAGCTATCTTGCAATGTTTTATGTCCTCCTAATTATCCCCTTTCATAGCTGCTTCAGTTCTAGATTCAACTAAAAGATCTACCAGAATAGATGTTTCACTTAGGGCCTCTTGTCGCTTTCTGTTTGACTGTAATCTTATCAGTCACTGCAGTCCAATTTTCTTCACCTTTGCCAGTTTTCTCCAGTAAATTTCAACCCCATTTTTGCCTATTTTCTGTACCCCTACTTGCAGTCATCCCTATTGGCAAATTTTTTCTTCATTCCAATGTTAGCTTAGATCTTATAATACTTTCTTCAAATTTATAAATATAATCTGTGTAGTTGTGGGTATTCCCCTGCAAGGATCTCCGTCTACTATTCCACTGTCTCTGTATTTCTTGACTCCTCTACTTCATCGTCATCCCTTTTCACTGTCAGTTATAACTTTCTGTTTGTGCTATGCACATGAGCCTTAACTGCATAGCTCTAAAATATCACTTCAAATCAGGTAATGCTAAAACCGCCTTATTCTTTTGGGAGTATTTGTTTATCCCGCTTAAATAAATTCCTTCAACTCTTTATTATTGTCCACAACTTCTCCTCTGGTTGATAACAATTTGCATGACCTGTATTTGAAACTAAAGGAACTAAAAACATTTTCAATCCTTGTGTCTTACTATCCATGTCCATAAACAAGAGCTTCCAGTTTCTCAGTTTATTATCTTGTGTTCATTTTCTTCCCACATATCCTTAGCTGCCTTAATGGAATTTTTTAGTCCTTGCTCCTAACTACTTCATCTTATCGTGTCACCGTACATATGGGTATTGCACTTCTAGTTTGTATGTGGATACATAATTTAGGGCTAAAGCCTTTGTGTTATCTTTGTTAATTTTTTTCTATCCTAAAATGACCTGAAACTGTCTCAGTGTTCCACAACTCCAAAATCTCATTTTCTGGATTTATAAAGTGCAAAATAATATCCAGAAATAAAGCTAACTTTTCTTGATTGTGAAACCAGCTAGAGTCTTGAAATTAAGAGTCCCTTGTATTCTTTGCCAGTTGCTCTAAATATAAAGCAAGTAACAAAAGGGAAGGAGGACATTCCTTCCTGGTTCTTCTGTTCAAACACAACTTATCAGAGAAGAACCCTCCCACTTCAATTTTTGCATTTGGTCCTTCATGTATCCTCCTAATTTAACCTTATTATTGTATCAGGGAATTCAAATGCTTCCATTGACCTACTTGTAAAATCCAAGCTTACTCTTTCAAATGCTTTCTCTGCATCAAGACCACCAGCAGTGTTTTTTTTTTTACATTCTGTTTATCACTGGATTGTCAGTGTTCTGTTAATGTTGTCAAATGTTTGCCTCCCTTCCACAAAACCACATTGATCCATGTGTGTCAGTTTTGGCAACTCCATTCTTTTAGCTAGTATAGACATAAACACTATATATATATATATATATATATATATATATATATATATATATATATATATATTTAATTTTATTTATTTATTTATTTTTACTTGAATTGGGTGTGTTTGAAGCTGGGTTGGGTGGGTAATACAGCCACCCCAGCTTTCTTCCAAGATGTTGATGCTTCTCCTGTTTTTAAAATACTATTAAAATCTTCTAATTGCTCAACATCTTCTTCCATCCTAATTTCTATTCCTCCCCAGGAATGCCATTTCATGTTAGAGACTTCCCTGCTAATTGATTGTACTTCAGTGTATAATCTCATCTCCTCATATGTTACCGGTTATTGGTGAGCTTCATCTTCTTCGAATCATAGTATAATTAAGTCTTCCATAAATATTTCCACATATGCTCTTCCTTGGTTTTCATTGCTTTATACAAATTTTCATGAAATGTCCGAAATATCTCTAATACTGCTAAAGGATGTCTGGTCATTTTTGTTGCCATAGACTCCCTTAGTTTGACAACAACCCTTTCTCATTTCTGTTGCCTAAATCATTGTGCTAAAAGTTTTTGTTTTCTAGATTTTCTGTCTAAAATAGTTACTTAATAGTAGTCTTTCTAAACTCATGCACATTATCCAAATACCCCCTATTTTCTCTTTAGCACTCTGCAGTTGCTATTCTTTTTTTGACACCTTCATTAAAGTATTACTTGAGATGGGAAAACCTGCATTAATATAAAAGAAAATAAACAATATTAACTTAGTTCCAGTTACGTATATTGTACATTACATGCTTTTTTATAATCATCATCAGTCCAGCATTACATAAAATTCCCAATTCCTGCCTTTTTTTAAACCTCACTCATTCTCCAGAATGTCATTCTGCATGTATTTTTCCCATACTTTCCATTTATTTTTATATAATGTATTTCTTCCCTTTTGAAAAGATTCCAATTACAGTTCTTTTATGTCTGTTGTCAGTACTTAGTAATTTGGATACTGTTGGTTTAGACTTTAATTTCCATTTTCTAGTAATTGCTTTTTTGGCAGTCCCCAGAATTAAACTTAACAAGGCCTTACTTTCTCCAGGCAGTTCAGATCCTGTGTCCCAGCACAAAAGAATCATTTCCTTAATTACACCAATTTACTCACCCAATGTTTGTGACAGAATACACTGTAGGGAATTGTTAGTCTGGCAACTCATTATTTTCCCAAAACATATGTTCCCATTTACCCCTTTCTTTCCCATCACACCTCCAACATTTGCTATCTACCTTAGGAAAAATTCTTTGGTGTCTGCTTGGGGTATAAAAACACAAATCCTTCTGAGCAAAAATTTTATCCAATCTCTCTCCCCTGCCTTTTTAACCTCCTCTCAGTGATTCTTATTGATAGTTTTGTTTCTTTCCACATATCCTTAGCTGCCTAAACATAAGCCTTTTTAATCCATAATCTTAAATATTTCATCTTATAGTGCCCCCATAAATATTGCTATTGCTGAAGCAGTTCAGGTGTGGATACATAATTTACTGCTATAGCCTTTGTTTTAGCTTTATTAATTTTGTACCTCAAAAAGATTTGAAATGGTCTTAAAATGTTACTCAACACTAAAACATCCTTTTCAAGATTTATCATGTACAATATAATATTGTCTGCAAGTAAAGCTAGCTTTTCTTATTCCATACCAATTATATCCTTGAATTTCTGAGTCTGTCATTTTCTGTGGCTCTAAATAAAACTTGGATAACAATGGGAAGAGAGGGTACCCCATCTAGTTCATCTGTACAGACACAATTTATGAGACAGGAACCCTCCCACTTTGAGTCTTGCCTCCGATCCCTCATATATCCCCCAATTAACATTATTATTGTATCAGGGAATGCAAATGCTTCCATTGCCCATCTCATAAAATCCCAGCTCACCCTGTCAAATGCTTTCTGTGCATTAAGACCCACCAACAACAGCTGTATTTTCTTGCATTCTGCTTCCCTCTGAATTATTGTTCTGTTAATGTTGTCAAATGCTTGCTTCCCCTCCACAAAACCACTTTGATCACCTTCTTTTTTAGCTAGTGTAGGCATAAACACTTAATACAATGTTTAAAATTGAAATTGCTCTATATGAAGCAGGGTCTGATAAGTCATTACTGACTTTAGTTATTAGAGCCACCACCATCACTTCCAAGATGTTGGAACTTTTCAACCTTTTAAAATACTTTTAAAACAAAACCTTCCAGATCTTTATCACTTTTTCTTCCTAACTTCCAAACTACCACAGGAATACCATCTGTTCCTGAAGATTTTTCTGCGGCTTGATTATACATCACTATTTTTATCTCATCTTTATCTTAACTGTTAATTGTTGAGCCTCATGTACATCAATCACCCATGAATATTTCCATTTGTGCTCTTTCTTGATTTTCATATTTCTCTGGATTATACAAATTTTCATAACATTTTTGAAATATCTGATAGTCCTACATTTACAAGATCTCTGGTTGTTTTTCTTGTTATATGCTTCCTAGGTTTGGTGACACTCCTCCTACTTTCTGTTGCCTTATTAAAAAAAAAAAAAAAAGAAAAAAGTTTCGTAACCGCAATCTTTCTAAACCCAACCAGTTTTGTTCAGATGCTCCCTCATTTTCTCTTGAGATTCCCCTTATTCTGCCATACTTTATTTTGTCAGCATCCCCCAAATAATTCCTATTACTTCTAAAATATATCTTTTTTTATTTTATTTCTACCCTATTTTTAAACTCCATATTCATTTTAGCTATAACTTCTGAAGAAATGTTCATCTTCCCTAATAACTCTTGAATTATTTCCACTACCCATTCAATAAATTCCTCTCTTTTTAACAGATAAGTAAAAAGTACCAGTGTCTCATTTTTACGTAATTTCCCTGAACTTTTCTCTTATTTTTTATTGGTATATGATCTTGAAATTGTTACTGGATTAATGGAAGTTTTCAAGTAAGTGCGCATGTTCCTGTGAAGTAAAATTTCTATCTAGCCTAGCCCATTTATTGTACCTTTGGGAATATGTAAATTCCCCGAGTTCCTACTACTGAATTCATGTCTTCCATCCCAAATATTTTCATAAGTTTCTTCAGAGATCTACCCTTTTTTGTTGTATTTTCCCTTCTGTGTCCCTCAGATACATCCTCACTGTTGCAAATCAAGTGCCAGTTTTCCACCTATAAGTGATATTCCCTGCTAAAAGCTGATTTCTCCCCATATTTTCTTAATCTCCATAACAGCTGTTTTTGGTGGAATATAAATACATGGCAATGCAATCCTCCTTCCTTGCCAGTAGCTCCTTACTACAACAAATCCAACATTATCTTTTTTTTCCCCTCTTCTGTCACTATTGGAGAGCCTTTAGTAAGCATTTATTTTCAAATGCGTCTTTTGCACTATTGCTGTTTGCACTCTGCTTAGTGTAAGGTCATTTACATCCAAAAATAATACAGATAAAGTAGCTGTTAGGAGAAAAAGCTATTGTTTCCCACCTGTTATACATAGTAGTTATTTTAATTGTGATTTTCCAACTTTTGTCTTGCATTCACACACTGGTTTGCAGGCTGATCTTTTATACAGTTGTTTCACCTTGTCTGCATTTGAACCTATGTCACATTTTCAGGACCTGTTGTTTTAATGAAAACCCTCTAACAGAAAAAAAGTTTAACCCTCAAAATAGGAACAATTGCCTCAAGTCAACAGCTGTACCCACGGGTGTTATACTCGTGCTAAAACTCATGTTACAGCCTGTGCTCCCATTTATTGCTGTATGTTCTTTTCTTACCTCTATTCCCCTCCCAGGTGTGAAAAGTAGCCTGCATGCTTTCAGAAAACATTAACTTTTAGCCTTAAGAAAAAGTGCACTGGCTGTCTTTAAATAAAACTGAAGTATGCTGTTCTAGTAAATACACTGTAGTAGGAAGCTGTTGTCACTTACTCACTTTCAATACTTTTGAACTGCTTGCCCTTGTACCTTTAAATTTTGAATTTCCCTCTGCAAACAATACTCAAAACTGTCACGATTAATTGCTTACACCTGCAGTCAACAAATCTCTATGGAAATACAAGAACAGTTTTTTTTTTGGTTTATTTATTTTTTCTAAGTTGTTTCAGGTTTCAACCTTGTTACTTGTGACTGTTTCTGCCATTTCACACTGAGCTAATCAAAGGAAGTCGGAGGAAGGACTCTGAGCTAACGAATCTGAGATATATAACATTAAGTATCCTGTGTTTTGCTTATTTCTGAGTTATTTATAGCACTTTTATTTTACTCACTGTGTGAGAGGTATTAAGTAGAATTTTCTACAATTGTTAAGCATCTGGTTGGGTTTGTTTGTTCTGATTTTTGTTTCCCACCCTCACTCCCTCTTGGTATCTTGTTTTAATACTTGGTGGCTTTGCAGTTGCCCACCCCTACTGTAAATTTGATTTGGGACACTCCTCCCTATCTAGTGTCATTACCTCATTCTGCCTATTCCAGGGAGAATATTTGAGAAGGCCAACCCAGTTAGCTTCTGCTCCTCCTTTCCCCTTTACAAAAAAAAAAAAAAATTCTAAGCTTGTTTCCTGCCTTTCTTATAAGTTGTCTAGTCCAGATACAGATTTGCTGTATCCTGGACTGTTTGTAAGCTTCTGAGCCCCCAAGCCTTTCTGTAGCTTAATTTTGTTTCTTAGAACTAGCCAGTTTTCTAGTTTCAGCACTCAAATCTGTTTCATTGAGCTCAGCACTTGTTCAGAACTCATTGTAAGCACTAAATAAGCTACAAATTACTACAACACTCAACTTTCCTCACTTGTCTAGAAAAAAAAACAGTTTTTAGTACTTAATAAATAAGCACCTATCCAGGCATGTCTAAGGGTCAGCTCCCGGTGTTTTCTCCTGTCTACCTGATGAATCTGGGCATCTTGGGGCAATGCAGCAATTGCCTCATGTACACAGAAAACCCTCTCCTCCTACCACCCACCACTACAACCTGTGAGAGATGCACTTATATAACCAAACTGGAAGCAAACCACTCTTCACCCAAGACTGGACTAGACAGTCAAGAGGAGAAGGTAAACACTTGCACCACACCACACCCATCACACAGTCCCTCAAAACCTACACCACCAAAACACACACATAGAAACACAAAACACACACCTACATTCGTGGAGGCTCTCAAAAAAAATCTACCCAAGCAACAGGGACCTCCAAAGCAGAAACGCAAGCAGCCTCCACTTCCCAACACACCCCAAATGACACACAGCCCACAAACAGTGTGCCACTCAACCACAGCCCATAAGGCATAATAACGTACCTAACACTCTAGTCATAGGTGACTCTATAGTCAGGCACACTGATGTTCCACTCACCAGGCTAAACAAGGAGAAAGTCACTGTCAGCTGCCTATCAGGTGCCAGGATCTGCCACATAATGCATGCACTCAGGTCATTCCACAGCAAGTGCAAATATGACTCTGTCATTGTCCATGTTGGTGTGAATGACCTGAGACGTACCTCCCTGGACTACATGAAAAGAGACATGGAGGAGCTTTCTGATCTTGTAGTCCAGGCAGGTATGACCCTAGCCCTGAGTAGCATCCTGCCATCAGCCAGAATGATACCACAGTACAAGGACAAAATGATTGACTTCAACAATTGGCTAAGCTTCTGGTGTCATTCTAAGGGGATCCAATATCTGTCTGCCTGGGATGACATGATCGACAAACCACAATGCTTTGCCAGAGATGGCCTGCACCTGTCGCCCTTGGGATTCCGGATACTGGCTAAGGCACTTGCCACCCCTATAGTGCCTTTTTTAGGCAAGATTCAAATGACAAATTCACCACCGTAACAGGTACAAGCAAGCAAAATCAGAGGGTAATGCTACTCAATGCTAGAAGTCTAAACCTCAAAATGCACTCACCCGAGGCACTCCTTAAAATGGAGAACATCGACATCTGTGCAGTGACAGAGACCTGGTTCAAGGCTCCAGAGAGCACCCCTTCATTACCAGGCTATAATTCATACCACACCTTTCGGCCACCTAACTTGGACTGAAGCACTAAAGGCGGAGGCGTGTCCATATTCATTAAGGATATCCACACCTCCAGGCTAGTTGCTCAGCATAATGCATCTGAGATTATCCAAGTACAACTAACTCTGGGCAAGACTGTAATGCAAATTGTAGCTTGCTACAGATCCCCCACCATGCCCCAGGATTCCCACTCCTCATTTCTTGATACACTGGAAAATATTAGGGTACAACCTAACACCCTAATAATGGGTGATTTCAATTACCCCACCATTAACTGGGAAAACTACTCCTGTACCACCTCTTGTGCTCAACGTTTTCTGGAATTCATAAATTCCAATGCCTTGGATCAACTTATCCACACCCCCACCAGGGGCAGCAATACCCTAGACCTGGTCATTACCAACATGGGCAACCGGTGTTCCACACAAGAGGTCAATTCCTCATTGGTCAGATCCGACCACAAGCAAATCACCCTAGACATCCACATCCCAGCCCCAACCCCCATTAGGGAAACCACCATAAAAATTTCTCCAAAGCCAACTTCACGCTTCTTAAGACAGAAGTGGAAAACTTCACGACACCCATGCTGGTGGACAATAGAGATACGACTGCTGAATCCTATACAGTTGCACTTTATAAATACTTACATGAGTGCATAGATCGTGCAATCCCTAACGGAGCCAAGATGCTATCCTCCAAAAAAAGGAAGCCAGTTTGATGGTCCCCTGCTATAAACAAACTCTACAACAGAAGAAAGAAACTGTTTCAAAAAAGAGTAAAATCCCATGATTGGGGGAACTCCGTGGTCAGCCTCAGTAAGAAGCTGAGATCCCTCATGAAATCCTCCAAAGCTAGTTATGAAAACAGAATCGCCACTGATTCTAAAGACAACCACAAAGCATTCTATAGCTATGTCAAGAATCTCAGTGGCAACACACAGATCTGCTCTGAGTTACAGCACAATGGCACTAAATATACAGAACCAACTGATATTGCCAACATCCTGGCAGATAGGTTCAGTGCTAACTTTACCCCTCTCGCATCCCCTAAAGGGCCCATCCCTATACCGGAAGAATGCAAAGTACCTGTAATCATGGCTGCACAGGTAAAAAACACACTCTCCAAAGCCCAAGAACACAGCATCCGTGGGACCTGACAACATCCCAAGCTGCGTTTTACATGAACTACAGAATGAACTGACACCCCTCCTAAGTACCATGATCAATTATAGCTTCACCTCAGGCTTTGTGCCCACTGAATGGCACACAGCAACAGTTATCCCACTCCACAAAGGGGGAGCCACCACAGACCCTGGGAACTACCGCCCCATTAGCCTGATGAGCCTGGTCAGCAAGGCTATGGAGCGTATCATCATAGAACTTATAAACAATGACATTGGTAATCTCCAAACTCTGGACCCTACCCAGTTCGGATTTGTAAAAGGCAGATCATGTCTCCTAAACCTAATAGGCTTCTTTGAAACGGTCACCAAAGCTGTAGATGAGGGTAAGGTGGTACACACAGCCTATCTAGATCTCACCAAGGCTTTTGACACCATCCCCCACTCTGAAATTATAGGCAAACTCACTAAACTAGGTATAAATCCCTATGTCACAAGGTGGATTGCCAGCTGGCTCACTGACCGAACCCACACTGCGAAAGTAGCAGACTCTAAATTCAACTTCAGACAAGTGGAGTACCACAGGGTTCAGTCCTAGGTCCTCTCCTGTGTGGTTTCTACTTCTCTGAAGTACAGGCTAACACAGAAAGTCTTTGACTGACTAAATTTGCAGATGACTGCAAACTAGGAGCCATAATAAAATCTCCTAACGATGTGGACATCCCTCAAAAGGGCCTCACTGAGATAGATGCCTGGTGTCAAAGCCATGGCCCCAAGCTCAGTGCCAAAAAGTGCATTGTCGTCCCTTTTGGTAAAAACTCTGTACCCATGAACTATCACATAGGTGGTAGTCTAATTAACACCGAAAGTGTGATAAGAGACCTTGGGACACAGGTGGACAGTAGTCACTCCTTTGATAATCACATCGCCACAGTAGTCAGGAACTCCTTATACGTGGCACACACCATCACAAAAGGTTTCTCATCCAGGAAAAAAGGTAATTGTTCCCCTCTACTCATCACTCATTAGACCCATTATAGAGTACAATGCCCCTTTTGGTCTGTACCTCACAAGACATCTACAACAACTGGAAAGGCCACAGAAATACCTCACAAAGAGGATTACCAGCCTCAAACAGATGCCCTACGCAGACCGTCTCAAAAAACTCCAGCTTTACTCTGTCACATATCGCATACTCAGAGGCTATCTCTGCCTAACATGCAAAGCTATGTCAAACCCAGAGCTGTTGGACATGCTCCATGTAAAGAAATCCCAATCCCTCTGAGCTACATGCTCTAGGGACCTAAACCTTGTCAACACAACAAACAGAACATGCTGGAGGGATAGATTCCTATTCCAGAGACTTCCCATACTCTGGAACAAACTACCTGTCTATATCAAACAAAGCTCCTCATTAGCACTCTTCAAGAAAAATCTTGATGATTGGATGGAAGATAGGAAATTCACCCCGAGGATCACTTCTGTGGCTCTGCTTGACAGGGGCACAGGAAAATATTTTTTTTGGGTGGCAAAAGTTAGGGTACCGTTTGGCTAGGCTTATATAGGCCCTAGGGCCAATAGCCTAGTGCCTACCTATGAACTGTCTTCAGCTGTAGATTTATTTAACTTCCACTAAACATTTGTTAAAGTAAAAAAATATATATATATATCTATCTATCTATATTTATATATACATATATATATATATATATATATATATATATATATATATATATATATATATATATATATATATATCTGGATTCACTTTATAATGCCGAATTTCCAAAAGATCGAATTTCATATGGCCAAGACCATATGATTGAACTTTTGGCAACCCAACATCTTAAAATAAATAAAAAAAAAAAAAAAACAAAGAAAAACCTTTCTCGCCATTATTGCAGGAAGACAAGCCCCCCCCCCCCCGCTACTTAAATATTCCAACTTTGAGATCGCACTACAGCGAGGAAAAGGGAATACATGTCTCTCTCTCTCTCTCTCTCACACACACACACACATATATATATATATATATATATATATATATCTATATATATAAAACGTTATTCTGTGTATGTGTATATGTAGAGCACTTTTTTTATTTCTTAGATGATGTGTTTTTAAATGCCTTTTAACTCCTGGCCTAATCACTAAATTGTGTTTTTTTTATTGGTTGTTGCTTTTTTAAAAATGGAGTAATGTTTGTGATTTTTGTGTGCCTGAGGAAGCGGCTTGGATAGCCATGAAAGCGCTAACACAATACAAAATGTATGCCACCTATCTGCTCTGAGCTGTCGTTCCTGATTTTTTGGATTCATTATTTTGTCTTATTTTCAAGTCTACTTGTTTACAGAAAACGCCCGTTTTCAAATTAAGCTAGTGGTCTTAATCAGATACTTATGCAAAAACAGGAGAAAACATCTCAACTCTATGTACAGTGTACTTTTAAAACCCATCCCCACCCCAACAGCCGTAGATTACAACACAAGTCAAACTGACATACTCACTAGTTTAAACCACTGCTTAATCAGTATCTTGAACAATCTTGATCCTGTGCATACTCACCTCAAAGTTGAGACCTTGTGTTCAGCATACAGTACTTTCCAAGTACTCTTTTTAAACTGAATAGAGTCACCCTCTCACTGAAATGACAAAACAATTTTTATATACATCTGCTGCCTGTACAATTCATGAACTTGCATGTGAGCTTTCTCTTTAACTTCCACCTCTGTAAATCTTAGAATGTATAAATGTAACCTCTGTTTGTGTATGAATGTAAGTAGAAATGTAACTACTCTTTGTTTAACTGGAACTTAGTATAATGCAGTGTGAGCAAATTGAGCTTTTCTCCTTGGGCCTTCACTGAAAGTGGGCATTACGCAGTCGGATTTGTCCTGTAAACACAGGCAAATAAATAGATTATAGCATGCAAACTTAAAAACTTGATTTTGTCCAATATTTCTTTTCTTTCTACATTGTAATGTCTGCATTTTTTAAAACTAAAAAGGTATTTGTTTAATTTTAATATCTTTATTGCATACAGCAATCACTGAAATGACTTGCCCCTTACCCGTACATTTAAAATACCCCTGACTACATACTACAAAATCTTCTTTACTATTTAACATGCAGTTTATGTCATGATATGTTTTATACCAATACTATTTAGAACAAAATTATTTTACTTACTTTTTTCCCTTTTAGTGTACTTTTAAACTTTAAAGACATAAAGTGGGGTATATGCTTTACAGTCCACCCAGAAGTTTAACAAAGTCAACAATCCAATCTTTCTCGGCCACATTTTCTTGCAAAGCCATCTTTTACAAATCTAGTTGCTTTATAATCTCTCATTTATTCACTAATTTCAGTTGCTGATCTTCATTTTCATCTCCATCTCCCAACACCAATGTTGAATGGTCCGAATGGATAGAGAAGTCAGCAAACAAGGGAGAGTGGTATTGCTGAAATTTGAATTCATCCTCAAGTCATGGTGAGTACCTTCACAAGGTGGACCCTGTTTTTCACAAAATCTCACCAAGATGACCATGATATTTAGACTGTATTTATGTAACATATATCATGGACAGAAGTAGGTCAAAATTTAAAAAAGATGGCTAGGTGCACAAGACCCAGGATAAAAAAGGGCCCAATCCTTGTAGGCATACTGGTGCCAGGATTGAAAAGATGACAGTGTAGAATATTCAAAATACGGAAACATTCTTACAATGGGGCCAGGCCAGGCCCAGGAGGAGGATGGCTCCTGTGTTGTAGAATGAAGTAGTAGCCCACAAAAACTGATAGGCCAAAGAAAAACAACAAAGAAAATAGAGTGGACTATTGAGGATAAGAAAGAAATTATGTATTGTTACTATTATGTAAAAAGCCTAGAATTTCCAAACACGATATACAAAATGATTGAGAGAAGTTAAAGGAAAGAAAAATACTTCCACAAGAAAAACTGTCAGACATCTGTATTCATTAATACAACAGGTTTGTGAAAAACAGTATATAGTTCAACAAACTTTGATCTGTTTGGAAAAACAAACATTTGAAGAAGTGCAAAAATATAAATAACAAGACCTAGAGATTTTTGAAAAGTATAAAAAAGAAGTATGGACATGGGAAAGAGAGAGATTTGATATGTTGCAATATTTATGTAAAGGAGAAAGCCAAATTAATCAATGTAAAGAAGGCAGCCCCAAAGATATTCAAAGAGAAATACAGGCAAAGGCATCCAGATATGGAAAATTTCACAGTAAAAAAAATATATATATCACAAAGAGGGAATGTAGAAATGATTAGTAAAATAGAAGTTAAAAAAAATAGAAGTTGAAGTGATGGAGTGCCTGTGAAGTGAAGGATTTGGTGTAGAAGGTCTAACACAGGTTACATCACAGCATGATGGAGCCAGTCCCCAAAGTAAGGAGAAGCAGGAAGATTAGGAGATCTCTGAAGAAGAAATATGGACATGGGAAAGAAAAAGAGATTTAATATGCTGTAATATTTATAAAAAGGAGAAGGCAAAACTAACCAATAAAGAAAATCAGCACCCAAAGATACTTGAAGAGAAATATAGGCAAAGGAATCTGGACATGGAAAATACAAAAAATAAGACAGAGGAAAAGTAGAAAAGGAGATTTGTAATGGAGAAGTTAAAGAAATAGAAACTGAGGTTATGGAGAACCTGCGAAGTGAAGGATTCATTGTAGAAAAGCTAATTCAGAAAGCACCACAACAGGATAGAGCAATGGATATCCAAATTAAGGGGAAACCAATGGAACGGGAAGCAACTGGTAGTGCACGTGGAAACAGCTCGTACCTGTCAGGTCAGGTGCAATATGAAGATATTTTGGAGCCTTCCACAGGAAACCAGTATACACATTTACTTGAAGCTGGACAGCAAGGAAAGGAACAGGAAACTTTGATGCAGTCAATGTTGAGGAGTGATAGGCCAGTGAGTTTCCATATGACAGGGCAACAGATGGCACAGGATGAAATTGAAGAGAATGTGCCACAGAAAGATGCTATAGAACTTTGTATTGAATGCCTGCTGAGAAAAGGAAAACAAAATATGTGCCTTCAGTTTAGAAGAAAATGAGCTAAGGAAAGAGTTGTTTGATTTAATAGAAATAGTTAGACATATTAAAATCATTGAAAGAAACAGACTGCAGAAGGCCAATAAAACCCCAAAAGTCAGAAGTTTGATAAAACAAATGAATACCATAATTAGGACTGTCCATAGAGATCCGTGCGATTTAACGGAAGTAAACAGGATATATTACTGTGCAGCTCAATTAATAACTGATCAAGTTCTGCCACAAAAACACAGGGTAGTAAGAGAAAGGAAGGGGAGAACTTAAATATCATCATGGAAGTACTGATTAGAGAAAACTGTAAAGCAATTAAGACAAGAAGTTTCACTATTAGAAGAATATAGAAGAGGGAACAGATCATCAAAAATACTAAAAAAGATAGATGTTCTAAAAGCAATGTGCAGTATTAGAACAGACCAGGATCTGTCATGCACTGTCACACATAAACTAAAAATCGCAGCACAGTTGTAAAAACCTAGAAGGTACACAGATAAATATAAAGGAAAAGTACAAAATAAACAGTTTATTGATGTACCAAAAAAGTTCTACAGTGAACTGGGAAACAAGATAAAAGGAATTGAAAGACCACCAAAAAAAAGAAAAAAATAGATAACATTTTGCAGACGTATTTAATATTTATGAAGATCCTGTGGAACATAACAAAGGTGCTAAATGGGTAGAAGAAGAAAAGGAAATCAGAAGAAGTTTAAAGGTACAGGTTATGAAATGGGATGAAGTAACAGCCAGAGAGATTGAAACAAAGTTAAGCAAAGCCTCTAATTGGAAAACCCCAGGCCCAGATGCAGTACCTAACTTCTGGTTAAACGTTTTAACATCTTTGTACGGTGATTTAGCTGCGAGTAAGAACTATTTATATGCACATCCTGAACAGACACCAACCTGGATAACACTAGGAAAAACAATGCTCCTACTTAAGAGTGAACCTGCAAACTACACTAAAAACTATAGACCAATAACTTGCCCTCCAACAAAGTATAAACTATGCACTGGAATTCATGCTGACAGAATTTATAGGAATTTAGAAGAAAACTCAATTATGGCAGAACAAAAGGGCAATAAAAGAAAGTCATATGGAACCAAAGGATCATTTGTTGTTAAAGTCCTAGTGGAGAACTGTAAAAAGGGAATAATCTAAGTATGGCATGGATTGACTATAAAAAGCATTTGATCGTATCTCACATTCATGGATAATAGTGCTTAAAAATGTATAAGATACACCCTACACTGATTGACTACACTACATTGACCATGAAACCATGACAGACCACTTTGCAATTAAGCCATGATAAAGGACAAATTATTATTCCAGGGATAAAAATTCAAAGGGGGATATTCCAGGGTGACTCTGTCACTGCTGTTATTCTGTCTTGCCCTTAACCAGTTAAGCTGTCTACTTGACAGCTTAGGCCATAGCTATAATTTGGCTCCTAGAAAACAACAAAGTGTAAAGGCTTCTCATCTTTTCTTTATCAATGATTTAAAACTGTATAGCTCATCAGATGAGGAACTGAAAACACAACTGCAAGTTGTCAAAACTTTGTCAGATGATATAAGAATATCATTTGGTCTTGATAAATGTGCAAAAGCAATCTTTACAGCAGGAAAACTCCAGCACCAAGAAAACATCAGTTTGGGATAAGAATGTATTATAGAAGAACTTGAGCAAGAGGGAGTGTGTAAATATTTGGTAATTGATGAAGGATCGGCAATAAAACATGAACAAATGCGAATGAAGCTTAGCAAGGAATACTTTAGAAGACTTAAATTAATCCTGAAAACAGCGTTGACTTCTAGGAGCAAAATCCAAGCTATAAACCAATTTGCTCTTTCTGTCCTAATTTACAGTTTTGGAATGATTGACTGGCCCCAAAACATGTTGGATAGATTAGATAGGAAAACAATAAGGATGCTTTATGCTTACCAAATGATTTTTAAAATCAGTGCATACCAAGATTATATATTCCCCATTCCGAATGAGGGATGGGCCTCCTTGAAATTGATTACATATATAGCTTTGCAGTTTTGGGACTCCACACATCTGCTCACCTCACAAGACCCAAACGTAGTGAAAGTTTTGAAACATGAGGAGAATAAATCTAAGATGACTTCTGTGCTTAATTTAGCAGAAGCATATTGGCTTCAAGCAGGAATGGAACTCAAACCAGATGTAGATAAAAATCAGGCAGCAACCGAATGTGCCAAAAATCAAAAAGAATGTAAGGGGAAGGACTAGATGAGAAGGCAAGAAATGTGGGAAATGCATAAATACTGTTTCAAGTATAGAAAACTTCTGAAAGAACCTCATGTTGATCAGGAACGAATGCAGGAATGGTTAAGGAGAGGCAAATTTAAACCAAGATATGAAAGGTTAATGTTTGGCATCCCAAGATAGTGGGCTATGTACACACTGGCTTACAAAGTCCATTGAAAATGGAGAAATGGCCAAATGTAGGTTTCGTAAAACCGAATTGGGAACAGTGGCACACCTCGTTGCTGGTTGTGACATACTAATGGCAGAATGACTGTGTACTGAAAGGCATAGTAATGTGGCAGGACTGTTGCACTGGGGATTGTGCCAACATTATGGTATTGAAGTGGCTGAAAAACACAGGAAGCATGAGCCACAAAGCATCATAGAAAATGATGAAGTTTACATTATGTGGGATCACCCATTACCAACAGTTCAAAAGATAGATTCTAGAAAACTGGATATAGTGGTCCATGAAAAGAAGACAAAAGTAGCTTTGATCATTGAAATTGCCATAACCAGTGACTACAGTGGCTTACGTACAGAGAGACCAAGTCATAAAATATCATGATTTGCAGGCAGAGAAGAGAGCAATCTGGAAGAAAGCTACCCAGACAGTTCCCAATAGTAGTAGGAGCAATGCGTCTTGTAAAAAAAAAAAAAGAGAATCTACAGTTGTATTTAGATATGTTTTCAGTACTGTACTCAAAATTCTTGTAGTTAATGCTTGTGCTTTTTTCTATGCCTCAAGCATTTTCCTTTGCCATTGAAAATTTCTCTAATGTACCAAAGTCTCTCTATGACCTTTATTGCCAGAAGAATGAGAAGCAGAGTTCCTTTCTGTTTGATAGCTCACTTTTTGTTGGATAAAATTTCCTGTTTCTTTATTAATCTGTTCTGCATCAAAAATGTGTTTGATCCTCTGGGGAAAAAGTATTCTGAAGACAACTTAATAGAGTATCTTAAATTTCACACCTTCATCTCTGTATTTCCTGATCATTGGCTTAAATTTGCTTGTCTTCTTCCTGGTGTACAGTGAGTAATAGTTTTCCACAAACACTCTACTGTAGTCTCCAATTTGTAATATTTTGCCCTTCAGCCACATATTTGTCACAATTAACTCTTTCAGCTGTTTTGATTGCATCTTTACTAGTACTGGTCTAGGTTGCTTTCTCATGGCCAGTTTGGGGCATACACTTGATGTGCCCTTTCAGTTAACAAGTCTTGTGGTGGAATACCAGTACATTTGCTTATTTGTGGTTTTGTAAAATTAATACAGTCTGTTCCTTCCAGTTTCTCTGGTACAGCAGAAAATCGCAGGTTTTCTCTGTGTGTTCTGTCTTCTAACTCTAAAATTTAGTGAAACCACGTTTCTTGAAAAGTCTCATACTCAGCCTGCCTTTTCTTCATTTCAACCTCTGATTTTTGCAGTTTTATTAGTTCTGCATACATACATACAAATATTTCAAGCACAGGCATAAATGCCGTTCTAGCTTTCCAATATACCAAAATACTTGTTCCCATAATAGGTGTCCAGGCTGTTCTTAAAAATATTTAAACTAGTACTTAGTTTAATGTAATATGGTAGTCTGTTCCATGTATCAGCTACTCTGTCAGAGAACCAGTTAGTACACTTCTCATTCCTATAACCTCTTCTACACAGGTTTTCTGATGTTTCTCTAGTACATTTTGAAAACCCCAAATGTTCCCATAGGTAGTTGTCCCTAAATGTCCTATATATCTGAATAAGATTTCCTCTTGGATATCTGTAAGAGACGCTACAAGTTCAGATAATTTAATCTTTCATAATAACTTAGATTTTCACTTCCATGAATGCCCTTGGTATATTTCCACTGTAATCTTTCCAGTTTACTCATGCTTGTCTTCTTATAGGGTTTCCATATTGTTATTCCGTAGTCAAGTTTGGGTCTAATGTAAGAAACAATTACTTCATTATTTTTAATTTTCTACACTTTATAAATGTTTTTGTAACTAACAAACAATGACTTCATTATTTTTAATTTTCTGGACTTTATAAATATTTTATACAACATCTAGTTCTATAACTATCATTAACTAATTGGTTGACATGATTAGAAAAACTCATAGTTGAATCTACCCATATTCCCAGGTCCTTAAATGAGTCTACAGTTTCAATCACAGTGTGCTGTATTTATCAGCATATCAGTCTCCTGTGCCCAAATGGTCAATTTAGTCAAGTTATTTTGCAGATGTGCCTTATCTGTAATACTTGTAATCAGTTTACCCAGTTTCAGGTAATCTGCGTATAGACCGTAGAACACCTCAGATGAAAAAGTTGGGTCTGAAAGATGCAATCGAAACAAGTAAGGGCCTAGGACCGAGCCCTGCTGGACACCCTGATTATGACTATGATACTTGCCATATCCTGTTTGTAAGCCAAGCAGCTATCCATCTTATCAAGAGTACATCAATACCTAGTTGTACTCATTTATTGATCAGCATTTTGTGTATGACCCTGTCAGATGTTGAAGTGAAGTCTATGTAAATTACATCACAGCACAATTTTTCATTCATAGCGGTTATATTGTTTCTAGTCCCAACCTATCCAGTTCTGACAGTAACTTATCCAGTATTACCTTCTCCATTAATTTTCCACAACATGAAAGTAGACTTAAGGGTCTGTATGATTCTGGGTTTGTCCTACTCTCCTTTCACTTAGACAGGTTTAATAAGCGCCTGTCTCCAATCTTGAGGAATTTTTCCATATTTATATAAGCTAGTAGTCTTGCTGAAGTGTTCCCGGGTCATTATTACTAATTTCGTCTCCTCCCTGTGATTTGTTTGGATCCAGTTTGCTAAGTTCTTTTTTGATGTAATCTAATTTGATTCCAGTGTCTGGGATTACCTGGATTTCACTAGAACAATTTATCACCCATTTTGTGGAAACAAGCTGCTTTGCATAAGATTTTTGTAAATATATCTGTAATCTGTTGTGTCTGAGAATAAGTTTTAGAATCTGCGCACAGTTTATCAATTTGTATATTTTTACTCTTTCCACATCTTATGTATCTGTAAAAAGGTTTCCCGTTATGCTCAATATCTTTATATAAATCTTCTTGATCTTGTCTCACACTGTGCTTAATCTGTTTGTCCAGCTTGTTTGTTTCAGTTTTCAAAGTTGTAGTTCGACCTGTCTTCCATTTCTTATATTTTTTGTCTCTAACCTTAATCAGATGTCTTGTTTTTATGGAAATATATCCCCCTGATGTATGCCTAGAGCCTGATGTTAAACATTTTTTGACTTGCACTCGATTTCTGTTTCAAAACTTTCCACATTCCTTCTGCAGTTTTTCCATTGAACACCTCACTCCATTTAGTTTTATATAGTGACAGTTTTGTTTCTATATAATCTGTAATTAACCTTCTCTGCATTGGTGTAGATTTCAGTTTGGCAGAATTATCTAGCAAAAAGTAACCTTAATAACCCCATGATCACTGCACATCAATGGTGGTAAAACTTGACTTGAAGTTTCATTAACTTTGGGAGCACACACAATATCTATTGTGTTCCGACCCCTGATAGGTTCTTGTGAATAGCTAGTTAAAGCTTCTATTTTTCCAGCCTTTTGTGGTTTGCATTGATATAACCCTTCAGCGTTTCATTTATTTTAATCCGCTCTGATTACATTTGATTTATGTTTCCTCTAAATTACTGGAAGCTATCTCTTCTACCAAAGCTGGAGCTTGAACTACTTTTTGCTGAACAAATGCAGGATTCTTCCTAGCCAGTGTTTTGTCTTAATCTTTTCTGGATGATTTTCTTTCAGTTTCTTCTTTGCTGGCATCCAGGCAATGTACTTACTAGCAATTAACTGAATTTTACTCAACTTGGCAGTTTCTCACACTGGGAGAACTGAAATTAAGCTGTTGATCACTGTGCACGTGCAGCTGCTTCTCCTTGTTCTGTGATGCCCCTTGTTCTGCATTACTTTAACTTTTGTCAGTCTCTCTAAATAATTCCCGTTACTTCTTAATTATATCTTTCTCCTTTATTTCTACCTTTTTAACTCCATTTTCATTTTATTTCACTCACTAGCTGTCCTCTCTGACGTCTACTCTGTTGACTCTGAAATAATTTTTACTAAGCATTCCTTGAATTTCTCTCTTTTTAAAGGTAGGTAGGAAAGCACCATTGTCTCAGTTACCCTTTTTTCTTGGTTTTATTGATGTATAATCTGATTATAGTTATTGTATGCATGTCAAAGATTTCAATTTAATGCACATGCTGCTGTGACATCTAAATTTTATGCATTCTAGCCCAATTATTATACCTTGGAGAATAATATATAAATTGAGTTCATAATACTGAATTCATGTCTTCCATACCAAATATTTTCATATTTTTGTTTTAAGAAATGCACCCTCTCTTGTTATATTCTCCCTTCAGGGTCCCTCTGATGCATCCTCATTATTGCAAATAAAGTTCCTGTCTTCACCAATAAGTAACATTCTCAGTACAAAGCGGATATTTCTCCCAAAATT